>NC_045171.1:14255992-14258492 GCF_900700415.2 Clupea harengus
CTTCAGCAGGAACTCACACAACCTCCAGTCAACGTAAGTTGATTTACTTGCATTGCAACTAACCTCAGTTAATTACAGTTACAATTTGCAAACAGCAACCTTTCCTATCAGTTGTGCTATATGCTTAGTTACATTGCTATTCCCTCCGGAATGTAAGACCTTCCGTTTTAATTTCATGACAGTTTTCTAAATAGTAACAAATAATGTTAGCCTACCGTAGCATATTCACCTACCTTGGCAGCATTTTTAACAAGCAGGGTGGAACAGATGCAGATGTGAGAGTCAGGATTGGCAAGGCCAGAGTTGCGTACCTCCAACTAAAAAACATCTGGAGCGCAAAAGACCTGGCCATCACAACAAAGATCAAGATCTTTAACAGTAATGTGAAGTCAGTCCTACTCTACAGTGCTGAGACATGGAGGACTACAGTGACTACGACAAAATCCAGTCATTCATCAATACCTGTCTGCGACGAATCCTCCAGATCCACTGGCCTGACACCATCAGTAACGAAGAACTGTGGGAACGTACCAGCCAAAAGCCAGCGGACGAAGAGATCCTCCAACGACGTTGGAGATGGATAGGCCATACTCTCCCCAAACCAGCCACAAACATCACAAGACAGTCCCTCAAGTGGAATCCCCAAGGGAAAAGAAAGAGAAGTCGGCCGCGAAACACCTGGCGCAGAGACTGGGAGGCAGATGTGAAGAAAATGGGCTACACTTGGGGACAGCTTGAGATGTTGGCTCAGGACCGAGATGCTTGGAGAACTCTTGTTGGCGGCCTAAGCCCCAGAAGGGGTAGTAGGCGATGATGACCGTAGCATATTCTGCGGTCAACCGCTTCTGGTCTGTCAAACGCTTCTAAAATGTAAGAATGACATTTAACACGGTCATTACTTAGAATTACTTCCTGGCGAGGCAGATCGTCTGGCTTCCACCCATTGTCTACCGACAGTTGCCATGCACAGTAGTCAGAGCCTAAATTAATTTCATGTCCATAATTTTGTTCATGGAACAGTGTGCCATAGCTTGTGTTGTCTCCATCATTGTGAGTGTGTGTGTGGGCTCGAACTCATTCAGGAACGTTTCCAGTTAAATTCTGGACTGTTGTTTGCGGTCACACAACCACTTTGTGCAGGATCTTGCTGGCAAAAGAACCATGAAATAAACATGCTTTGGGCTTTGTGTACATACATCTTACACTGATGGAGAATATACATTTGTTACAGTGCAGTGGCCTCAGATGTGCACTGCACAGCTCAGTAGGAATTCATAAAAGTGTGGCCATGTAGTATCTAGTATTAAACACTGTGTCTGCCTTGGAAGGGGGGGCGGTGGGCTCCTGAGAGAAGCCTGCTTGACAGAGCTGGGGGGGGGGGGGGGGGGGGGGGCTGCCTGACAGAGCTGTGGTTTCAGCATGAGTGGACAGCCTCAGGGGAACATCGTTCACCTTGTCTGGGGGAGCAACCACCTCTACAGATGGCTCTTTACTCTACTCTGCTCTGCTCTACTCTACTCTACTCTACTCTACTCTACTCTGCTCTACTCTACTCTACTCTACTCATCTCTACTCTACTCTACTCTACTCTACTCTAGTCTAGTCTAGTCTATTCCATTCCACTATTCCAGTCTAACATACACTACTCAAATCTGCTGTGCTCTCCTCTCCTCTCCTCTCCTCTACTCTACCTTAATATACTCTAATTTACCCTAATATACTATTTTCTACTCTACTCTACTCTTCTCTACTCTATTCTACTCTACTCTAATATACTCTACTCTACTCTATTCCATTCTAGCCTAATATACTATACTCTACTCTACTCTAATATACTCTTCTCAACCCTGCTGTACTCTATTCAACTCTAAACTACTCTACTCTTTCTTTTCAAAGTGTATCTGGCAAGGTTAATCTGGCATATTATTGTGTATCTGACTTCCCCACTGAATTTCCTTATAATGCACTGTTTGTTTTGAGGAGTTTGCAAAAACGCATTTCTGTGCCATTACATTACTGCACTTAAAGATCTGTTGTCTTCATTGCTTTACTTTTGTCATGTTGTCGCATGCTAGGAACCTTCTGGAGAGGAAAGAAGGACAGAGAGAGAGGATAGAGACTTGAAGAGAGAAGAGGAAAGGAGAAAAATGGGAGGAGAAAAGAGACAAGTAGAGGAGAAAAAGAGAGGAAAAGAGGTGAAGCACAGAAGCAAAAGGACTTGATCTGTCTATCTGTGCTGAAGAACCTCAAGCATCGACCCCCCATCTCCCCACCCCCCATGTCTCTGTCTCCCTCTTATTACTGATCCCCACTATATTTAGCTGGCACACACGCAAGCCCAGCAGCCATGGTGATATGAACATGAACATGGCATCATGAGGCTTTGTGTGTGTGTGTGTGTGTGTGTGTGTGTGTGTGTGTGTGTGTGTGTGTGTGTGTGTGTGTGTGTGTGCTTGTGTGTGTGTGTGTGTGTGTGTGTGTTATGAATTTGTATGCACGC
>NC_045171.1:14263492-14268492 GCF_900700415.2 Clupea harengus
TCCAGTGTGTCGTGTGTGCCATTAAAAACCTGACAAAGGTCTAAATTATTATTATAATTATTGTAAACAGAAATACACGCTAACATTAACACAAGCAGGGAAGCATGAGTACATTCTAAAATGGAACATTACACAAAGAATTTCATATTAACATTCTCACTAACACACATGCACGGCATTATGGGGAAAAACCACATCACACACAACCCCCTTGCACACTACAGTACAGTCATAGCTTTCAAAATTGATTTTAGATAAAACAGCGTTTAATATTGAATCAACCTTGGTTTGGGATAAAACAATGTGTTATTTATGATGATGTGAAGTGGAGCTGTTAGTGTTAGTGTCAGAGATGGCTGGAGGACAGACGTCAGTGCTGAAGCAGAAATGAAATAGAAAGACATATATTTCATTTCCACCTGGTCGCAAAGCTGGCATGAGTGAGGGTGTGTGTGTGAGAGAATGTGTGTCTATGACTGCATGTGTGTCTGAGTGTGTGTCTGAGTGTGTGTATGTGTGTCTGAGTGTGTGTATGTGTGTGTGTGTGTGTGTGTGTGTGTGTGTGTTCGGGTTTAGCCATCAGAGAATGGTAGATTATCTCAGTGCCACATCATCCGTTTTCTGCCATCCATTTCTTTGCATAGCTCCTGCACTCTCAGGGAATTTCTCAGAGTGAAAGACAGGGAAACGAGAAGAGAATTAGAGGGTGAGAGACGAAGAATAAGAGCAAGAAAGAGAGAAAAAGAGACGAGGAAAGTCGGCTTAATGTAAATGATTAACATAATCATGAGGCTGAGAAAGGTGCAGTCAGCGTCTGGTGACACCCTTGAAAGCCGAGTAAAAATAGCTAATATTCTCTGTCCCTGGGTAGGGAGGCAGTCGATTTGAAGCCACTCAGCCGCATGGAATGCTACACTCTTCAGGCTTTTTGCTCCGTTTACAGAGTGATGGAGGGAAGCATCCTTCCTTCCTCATCTCTCTCTCTCTCTCCCTCTCTCCCTCCCTCACACACACACATTCATCATCACCTTGTTTACTTAGCATAATGTTCAAACACAAAAACACTCAATCACGCTTTCTCTCACCCACACACACAAACTCATATTTTTACACACACACACACACACACACACACACACACACACACACACACACACACACACACACACACACACACACACACACACACAAACAAGTACCCATTTTCCTCATCCAGCTGGGCTCATAAGCAGCTTGCTTTCAAACGCGCCACATCTGAAACACTGTGCATTTTGTAAAGCATTAAATACAATTAGGCTTACACTTGTCCAATTATGATAACACTTCTCTCAATCCGGTCGGGCTCCCTGCTCCACCAATTACAATGCCTCCTTATCCCCACTTACAGAGCGGGCCCCATAATTAATCCTCTGGCAACCAGGGCGTCCGGGGCCAACATGGCCGACTTTGAGCCATCATGGCTAATATTGTCACGCATTTCCTGGGGTCCTGGAGCTCTGGTGCGTCAGTGGCGACTGCCCTCTGACACAGATCTAACTCTGATCGGCTAGCTGTCTGCTGCTTTTGCCAATGTTCTGGAGCAATCATGTGTGAGTGGTCTAAGGTCCTATCCACACTAATTCAGGTACATTTAATAATTATACATATAATTAACGCATTATGACGCATAATTATGCCTCTGTTTAGCCCTTCTGAAACACAGACACCGAAAACAAGACTTTTCCAAAATGCTCTCTGGGGTCTCATGTCTTTGAAGTTCGTGTTGTAGTGTGGACGGGGTTTCAGAAATGATGACGTGTGGTTGCCATGACACTGACATAAGTTTGTGCTCCAGACACCACCAACAACAAACCCTTCTATGGCATTGCAGTGTTCTGCCGTGGATGAAGAACATTTGGAAAACGATAGTGTGGATGGAGAATTTTTTTACATCAAATCAGCATTTTTACATTTACCTGTTAGTTACATTAGTGTGGATGCAGTCTAAAAGAGTTATGAGTGTTCCTGAAAACACACACACAGACACGAAGATACAAACGCACACACTCTCATAGAAACACACAGACAGTCAAAGACACACACAAACACACACACACACACACACACACACACACACACACACACACACACACGCCTTCTGTGATGTAGTCCTGTAGAGCGATGACGCTGATCCAGCATACTTGGGGAGGGGGGGGGGGGGACTTACTCTATCCCTGTCACCTGCTTGCTGTTTACAACACTGACACCATGGCAACCACAAACACTCACAGAAAAGGAGGTGAGGGTCACAAAAGTACAAAGTGACACACAGATATGCACACAGCTGCACACACACATTCACATTCAAGACACCATACACTCACCCCCTGTCACATTGATCAATGATGATGCTGATAGAGGAGTCAAAGCAAGGGGAAATAGATCACACACACACACACACACACACACACACACACACACACATGCATACACACTCACTTACAAAAACACACATACAAATATACAAATACACTAGCAATCATATTACATAATCATATAGAATTATACAGAAATTATTTCACATTCACTCCCGCATGTCACCATTTTGCACACAGAAGAAAACACACACACACACACACACACACACACACACACACACAGTTCTGAATGCCCTGAGCTCCTCTGGAATATCCAGCAGTCTTCCTCCAGTTTCCTGCGTCATGTGGGATCTAACTGGCTTTCACAGGAATCTTATAGTTAGAACTCAGGCCAGAGCTTGAAGGTCAACACACACACACACATGCACACACAATTTCACTTACCGTGAATGTCAAATGATTCAAATTTGTATCCCCTCACAGTAATTGCATTACTTATAAGTTGAACAGTAAGGTATTTGCTCTTATGTAAACAGTAAACAGTTAAGCCTCACTGCAATAAAAGTCAGTCCACCTTTCATCACTGAGATTCAAATCCTGTTTTTCCGATACTTCACTTGTCCACCTTGACAGACTCAATCCTCCTCGGCATCGGCGATATCAGTGCAAAACATTCTGAAGTGACGTTCTGCAATTCTTCTTGACATTTTTTTTCAGCTGCTCTTTGCTGGAGGGTTTGTATTGCTCTATCTTTCTAAAATATCCCAAATGTGTTCTATTGGATTCAAGCCAGGCAGCATAATGAGCCAGGTCATAGTGGTCATTTTTTTGTCTTTCAAATCTTTTTTACGTGATTTTGGCAGTGTGTTTTGGATCGTTATCATGCTGTAATATTCCTCTTCTGCCAAGCTGGAGACTGGGAGTCATTGTGTCAGCCAGTATTTTGGTGTATCCACAGGCATTAATGGTGCCATCTATAAATGTCATCTTCCCGACACCAAGTACACTAATACAGACCCATATCATCACACTGACGGGACTATGCATTCACTGTTTTAGTCCTGGCAAAGTTCACACCAACCATGCTGGACCCCATCTGAACTGAACAAATGGATCTTGGTTTCATCTGACCAAAGAATGTGCTCCCAAAATTCATCAGGCTTTTATTCATGTTCTTTTATTTATTCAAGTTTAATCTTGCAGTTTCGTGTCGAAAAGCAAGCAAGGTTTTTATTCTTGGACGCCGTCCACAGGAGTTGACATTATGCAATGTCCTTCACACTGTGTAAGCTGTCACAGAAACTCTGATATCCATTGATAACCACTGTGTGACTTGCCCTTGCTTTTCAGAGCTACATTGTTCAAGTACAGCATTGTCAGTCCGTGGTCATTGTCATTGTAGGAGGACAGCTACTGTGGCTCATTCTATGCCTCCTGATTACTGCTGCAACTGTGTTTCGACTAATTTTTAGTTGGTCACCGATCTTCCTGTGTCCTTTTCCATCTCTAGCCATCTTGTGAAGTCTCGCAATCAGATGTATCGTTTCCTCTGGCAATCCTTTCCCCCCGTGGAGCCATGATGCAGGCATGCAGATAGACACAGCCATTAGGTCCAAAATTGAGAACGGTCAGGTGTTCACAGGTCATTTTATAATCATTTTCATGCAATTAGGCTAATTGGAAATCACAGTTTTATTCAATTCAGTGTGTCAATGATCACAGGTGTCTTCACTTTTGTTGCATTGAGTTCCTACTTTGATACCTGTATTTTCAATATAGTCTGTCTAATGTATTTATTTTTGATTGTTCATGAGAGGAAATTATTGAGAGGTGATGCAATTTTGACATTTAAGTGACATTTTGCACAGGGGTGTACTTGCTTTTGTTGTAGATATCCATTCAGTCATTCTTACATGTTGAGGTTGCAACAGACACTCCACAGGTGTTTAGGTACTCTTTGTTTTGTGAAGCGGCTACCCCGTCCAAGTTGCGTATATACTGTCCCCGCCAGTGTGACGGTAAAGATCTGTACTGTGTGTTTGTGTGTGTGTTTGTGTGTGTGTGAGAGAGAGAGAGAGAGAGAGAGAGTGTGTGTGTGTGTGTGTGTATGTGTGTAATAATGTGGGCTGGGTTGTTTAAAATTGCCTTGTCACCTCAGCATTCTCCTCCCACAGCCACTGCACAAGCTGTGTGTGTGTGTGTGTGTGTGTATGTGTGTGTGTGTGTGTGTGTCAGAGCGTCCCTCCCACAGCCAGTGCTCATGCTGAGGTGTGTGTGTATCAGAGCTCTTTTCTCACACCCACTGCTCGTGCTGACGGTGTGTGTGTGTGTTTGTGTGTGTCACACCCACTGCTCGTGCTGACGGTGTGTGTGTTTGTGTGTGTCACACCCACTGCTCGTGTTGAGGGTGTGTGTGTTTGTGCGCGTCACACCCACTGCTCGTGCTGACGGTGTGTGTGTTTGTGTGTGTCACACCCACTGCTCGTGTTGAGGGTGTGTGTGTTTGTGTGTGTCACACCCACTGCTCGTGCTGACGGTGTGTGTGTTTGTGCGTGTCACACCCACTGCTCGTGCTGACGGTGTGTGTGTTTGTGTGCATCAGAGCCACTGCTCGTGCTGACGGTGTGTGTGTTTGTGTGTGTC
>NC_045171.1:14278492-14310992 GCF_900700415.2 Clupea harengus
AGTTGAGTACTGTGACTGTATCTCACTCAAGTACACTAGTGAATGTGCACGTGCATAGGCACGTGCTCACATGAACGTGCGTGCAGGCGTGTGTGTGTATTCAATTAAATTCCATCTTATTTATATAGTGCCAGAACAATACAATTGTCTCAAGGTGCTTTACAGAGCCTGGACCATTTTTGTTTTTTGCACAGACTCAAATCTTTCACATCTGACTATTCAGTCATCTGTCCATCCAAAAACTCATCAGTCTGCTCCCTCCTGCATCCATCTATCTGCATCCAGAATCTACTACGGAGCCTGGGTCTAATCTCTCTAGCCATCATTTCATTTAAGACACTGGCTCTGGATGGATACTCCTGTGTGATGCTTCCAGTTTCCACGTCGTTTGCCAGCTGATGGGGAGGAATTATGTAGAATGACTTGGCATTTCAGACCCATCATAAAGCTGTGGTCCATCTGCATTGACCTTGGCTTCTTGTGTGTGTGTGTGTGTGTGTGGGTTTCAGAGCCACCATAAAGCTGTGGTCCACTGCACTGGACATCTGCTTTGGCCTTGGCTTCTTGTGTGTGTATGTGTGTGTGTTAGTGTGTGTATATGTGTGTATGTGTGTGTCTGTGTGTGTGTTTCAGAGCCACCATAAAGCTGTGGTCCATCTGCATCGACCTTGGCTTATTGTGTGTGTGTGTGTGTATGTTTCAGATAGATAGATAGATGGATACTTTATTAATCCCGAGGGAAATGTAGGTCATCAGAGCCACCATTAAGCAGAGGTCCACTGAACTGGACATCTGCATTGGCCTTGGCTTCTTGGAATGTCATACGATCATCACAACTTAAAATCTGACTGCCTATGTAAATGTATACCAAACGTTTGTAGCATTTTCATTCTATATCAAAAAAGTAAAACACTGAGCTTTGGCAGCTACTTTCAAAGCTACTGTATACCACTTTCTGGTCTGAAATGTGTTGGAAAAAGCACATATTCATGGTTTGTGAGATTGGCCGACTTGACAGCATGACTGAGAACTAAACTGGACTAAAAACATATCTGAACTGTGCCCCTTTAAACCTTCTGAGTGAGCCTCTGCCTTTTGCCAATCAGGAACTCAGGTTCAGTATTTGGACACCCAGTTTAACCAATTAGAAGCTAAGCCAGTGTTTGGCCCTCAGAAGCTTGAGGTCAATGTTTGGGCCTCTGCCTTAAGCCAATCAGAAGCTCAATATCAATGTTTGGGCCTCTGCCTTAAGCCAATCAGAAGCTCAAGATCAATGTTTGGGCCTCGGCCTTAAGCCAATCAGAAGCTCAAGATCAATGTTTGGGCCTCTACCTTAAGCCAATCAGAAGCTCAAGATCCATGTTTGGGACTCTGCCTTAAGCCAATCATTAGCTCAAGATCAATGTTTGGGCCTCTGCCTTAAGCCAATCTGAAGGAGAGGGGGATAAAGACTTGGAAGAGAAGATGTCTAGTGCTAGCCAGATCAGCACTTCTGTCCTATTCTAGCTTTGAGAAATATTTATATGTGTATATGGGCCTACAGAAAAACTCATTTTGGTTCTACTAGATGGATTTTGATGAACAACAACGTATTCTACAGGTAAAGGACAAAATCAGAGTACTATCTTTTGTCATTCAGAGAAAGCTGTCAGTCCATTGGAAAGCTTGAACTTTGTGTTATTTACAACAGTGCAAACTTAATCCTTAAGAAACCACAAAAAAAAAACACACACAAATACGCAATTTGGCTGATATATTTTGGTTTACAAAAAAATGATGTATACAGTACACAAATTCCTCCCATAACTTGATACACACTAAAACTCAGACTCATTCTGTGACCATTTACAACCAGACATATTTACAGAGCGATCACACTCTTGCACACAAACACGTGTGATGAAACAATAATGTGTGTGACTGAATGCTCACACTGAAATCTACTGGCAGCCACTACATTTAGAGAGGTAGCTTCCACCGGTCCACAATGCATCCCAGTTTTGATTTGATGTATTCTATTCAAATAATTTACCACGCAGACAGACAGACAGACAGACAGACA
Source organism: Clupea harengus (assembly GCF_900700415.2). NCBI lineage: Eukaryota > Metazoa > Chordata > Actinopteri > Clupeiformes > Clupeidae > Clupea > Clupea harengus. The sequence goes on from NC_045171.1 coordinate 14,280,555, forward strand.
GACTTTTAGAGAGATTTGTTTGGAATTTGCACAACTTGTCCTTGGAACCTGGCAAGCTTTTTTTTTTTTGTTGCTATAACCATGTGTGGATTGCCATGGTAACAGATGCTAAGAACAGGTTGGATGGAAAGTATTTGCCAGCAGATTCATTTTATAGTTTGGCGTTCAACTACACCCTGTTGCTTGAACTTAGACTCACTCAGTCACTCACTCACAGACACACACGTACACACTCAAACTCACATGCACACACACACACACACACAGACTTGCACACGTACACAGTCAAACTCAGTCAGACAGATATACCCACGCACACACACATGCGCGCACACACACACACACATTTACGTGCGTGCATGCACACACACACACACACACACACATATATAGAAATCAATGTCAAACACATAGTTTGGGATCCCTCCAGCAGATGTCCCAGGGTGCACTGGAGTGATTTCCTGTGCGTGTGATTTGGCTCAGGGGGTCACTCTGGTGCCTATACACTCACTTCTCCACTACTGTCAGAACTAAAGCTTCATTAACACACTGTAATTGGCACCGTTTTATCTGTCACACACCGATGGGAGCTTGGCTTCTCTCTTCAGCAAAATTAGATCCTGCTCGATCCTAATCACTGAATCTCTCTGTCTCTCTCAAACACACGCACACACACACACACACACACACACACACACACACACACACACACACACACACACACACACATTCTCTCTCACACAAACATACACATACAAACACATACACACACACTTCTACTGAAATGAACTAAATGAAAACAAACAATAAATATGTGTGTGTGTGCGTGCGGGTGCGTGTGAGTGTGTGTGTATACCCAGATATGAGGGTATCCAAGCGAACACACAGACTTTGGCGGAGGTCAACAGCTAACGTGGCCTCCCCTCTTCGGAAAGCTGAAAGAGAGGAGGAGGAGGAGGAGGAGGAGGAGCAGGAGCAGGAGCAGGAGGAACAGGAGGAACAGGAGGAGCAGGAGGAGCAGGAGGAGGTAGTGTGCTCAGCGTTGGTTTCTTTTCCTCCGTCTCTGAACAGAGAGTCTCTCTCTGGCGACAGTCTGCATTCTTACGGGAATGGATGAGGCCCAGGTGGGTCTTAGTGTCCAGTGAAACACATTGCACGTCTCTTCTCTCAATGTGTAGTCAACAACAGGAAAAAAACAAGTCTTTGTTTTTCTGCTTTTAAAATCAAGGCAATGCCCCCAAGTACTCTTTGTAAGACCTTGTCGTGCTGGTCTCCTTTTCCGCTAAATTACATTCGGAACATACAGTTAGAACATCAAATCAGAACATACAGCTAGAATATTAAAACAACATGAAGGAAAGTAAAACACACACACATCATCTAACACGGAGAGGAAGGGATTTGCTACATCACACAAGGTTCCCTGTGACTGGCTGATAATCAAAAGCAGGGAATGACCCCAACAGAAAAGACGATCTGTTGACCAATAACTCGATCAGTCCATTAATCAATAAATCAATCAATCAATCAATGACAAAAATGAAAATAAAAATAATTCTGTTGAGTTCCAGACACATGTATCCCTGCTTGTGTCTTAGGATAACGGACAAAAGTTCAGACAAAAATATCAATTGAAGTTGAGTAAAAAAATAGCTTAAGTCTGACTACCAGGTGGGGGGTGGGGGTTTGGGGGTTGGGGGGTACTGGGGAACCAGGTCCGGAAGGGGGAGAACGTCAGTGAACCAGGATGGGAGGAGAACGTGGGGGACCAGAACAGCAGGGGAGAACGTGGAGAACCGGGAGAACGTGGAGAACCGGGAGGAGAGGACGGGAAAGGCACCAGGTGCCTAAGGCGAGGGCCTCACTTCTCCTCTGCTACGGTACGGTACGCTGTGTGTGTGTGTGTCTCTCACACACACACACAAGCTGTGGGGACAGGAGAATGGTGAGAGGCGCATGTGTGTTTGTGTATATGTGTGTGTGTGTGTGTGTGTGGCCAGATATTTCTAGCTCAGCAAATCGCTGTCCGATTCCCTTTTAATAATAATAATAAAAATGAAAACAGGCCATATTTCAACATTTCACACTTGTGTCTGGAGAAAGTGCTTCCTGAGCCGACTGATGGTGTGTGTGAAAGAGAGTGAGTGTGTCAGTGTGAGTGTGTGTGTGCTGATGGGTAGGTTTTTGAGAAAGAAAGTGAGGGGTGTATTCGCATTTATGGGAAAAAAGTATGTGTAAGTGTATGTGTGTATAAAAATGTGTGTGTGGATGGGATCAGTCATTTGATTGTAGGAGTAGTGTGTGTGTGTGTGTATGTGTGTGTGTGTGTGTGTGTGTGTGTGTATGTGTGAGATTAGTCCTTGCTGCGGGACTGGTTATATAAGTTGTGTATATGTGCTGTATATGTGTGTGTGTTCAGTCTTTGTTGAGAGGCTGGTTACACGAGTAGTGTGTGTGTGTGTGTGTTTAGTGTTTGCTGCGGGGCTGGTTATAAGAGTAGTGTGTGTGTGTGTGTGTGTGTGTGTATGTGCGGTGTGTGTGTGCGTGTGTGTGTTTAGTCTTTGCTGTGACAGAAGCACGCCCGTCCACAAGCCTGCACCTGCTCTGAACTGTCCGACACCAGCGAGTCGCCTTCGTCTGCATACTCCGACTGTGCAGACGGCGTGCCGCTATCCCACAAGCCCTCGGGGCGTGGGGCCAGCCCGTGGGGTCTGTGGTGATGGTGGCGGGTGTGGCCAGAGGGGGCGTGGCCAGGCGCGAGGGCGGGACAGCTGTGCGACTTGACCAAGTGTCTGCAGCCTGATGCGGACGAGGAAGAGGAGGAAGAGGAAGGTGAAGCAGATGATGAAGAGTTCCTCGCCAGCAGAGCCACCTGGCAGCAGTGCTGGCACGCCACCGCCGGCCCCACCCCTAACTGGCGGTATCCGCACACGTACCCTCTGCCAGCTTGCAACATGTCATCCTCATCATCATCCTCTGCCACTCTATCCTCCAGCCCTGACAACCCGCCATGGCAAACCACGCCTCCCACCATCCCGGCGCCCGTCGCCGTGGAAACCCACTTAGCCCCTCCCCTGGCCGCTCCACAGCAGCCGCCCGTTGCCACGGTGGCACTCCGGCCACGCCCCCGCAGGCGGAGCCAGTCCTCCCTGAAGGCGGGGCTGAAGAAGGCGTAGAGGACGGGGTTGAGGCAGGCAGGCAGTGGGAAAAAGATGAGCAGCACGGACTTGGCGATGTCGGGCCCGCCCGCAGTACCGGTGGCTGCCAGCAGGGGGCTGAAGGAGAAGGCGGCCACTGGGCAGAAGAAGATGCAGTTGGTGAAGATGAGCCAGGCCACGTGGCGCACGGCGGCCGCCTGCTCGGGGTCCACCAGCTGGGCGCGCCCAAGTCCGCAGTACAGCTGCGTGTAGATGCCCGCCGTCAGCAGGTACGCCAGCGCGTTGAGCAGGGTCAGCGCCACGGTGACGCCCAGCCAGCGCCCGTCCCGCTCCAACGTGCTCGAGAACGGCAGGCAAAGCGGCGACGCCGCCACCGAGGCTGACGATGACACGCCCTCTCCGTCGCTGTCGCCTCCGTTGCCTGGCAACAGCGTCAGAAGCCCCGCGCCGGCGGCCAGCAGCGCCAGAATAACCGCCGCCCAGCCGAACCTCCGGCGTATGCTGCTGCCACGGTGACCGCCTCCTCCGCCGACCCCGACGCCCGCCTCCTTGCCCAAGAGTGCCCGCACGGCCATGCTCCGCTCCACGGCAGCCAGCACCAGCAGGAGCACTGCCCACTCGGCCGAGAAGACGGCCAGCGCGCCCAGGGTGGCGCATGCGCCGCTGCCCTCCCACCACACCCCCACACGGGCGAACTTGCCCCATGCCCACACGTCTATGCCAACCAGCGCCGACGCGTAGATGCCCGTCAGCAGGTTGGCGGCCGCCAGGAGGCCCACCAGGAGTCGGGTGGATGACAGCGGGGGGGTGGGGATGCTGATGCTGCTGGTGCTGATGCTGCTGTCGCCACGGCGACTGAATGTGACAACCAGGACGAGGCTGTTGAAGAGGAGAGCCACGATGCAGATGAACCAGACAGTCAAGCGGATCATCCAGCTGCCCAGCAGGTGATCACACGGCTTGAATGCTCCTGAGAGAGAGGGAGTGAGAGAGAGAGAGAGAGAGAGAGAGAGAGAGAGAGAGAGAGAGAGAAAGAGATTTACTGTGTTTATTCCCTTTAAATCATTATGAGTTTATTTTAACCCTCTGCTTTGGCAACACTGTTTATGGCAATTGAATTGAATTGAATTGAATTGAATTGAGAGAGAGAGAGAGACTGTGTGTTTTTTCTAGGATAATCTCTCAATTACCTTATTCCCCTGGCATAGTTCCTCACATGGGAACTATAGAAAAAAGTATTGGGGAGATGTAACATTATCCATAAACCCTTGCTTCAGCCATTCATTGGTTGAGCACACTATGTACTATCTACTATAGAGTTAGCTCATGTTTGTCTCTTCCGACTCGAGTAAGTAAGTTCTTAGGACTCGTTTATACATTGAGAGAGAGAGAGAGAGAGAAAAGAGAGAGTTCTAATTCTGTGATTTGATATTGAAGACGGCTTCGTAGAGGTTAGAGAATTGGGCTTGGGACCGAAAGGTCATCGGTTCGATCCCCTGCAGCGGCAGGAAGAAATGTGGGCGGAGGGAATGAATGAACAGCACTTCCCCCTCCCTCAATATCCATGGCTGAAGTGCCATCAGTCTCTGATATATAGGCCAGCTGTGGTGGCGGCTGGCCACACACACACACACACGCACGCGCACGCACACACACACACACAGACACAGACACACACACACACACACACACACGGCTTCTCCACACTACCACGGGACAGCACTACAGCAGTGATCGGGACAATGGAGATGAGAGCAAGCCTAATGAGGCACGTCCCCGAGTGCCGCAGCAATGGCTGGTCACCAGGTGTGTGTGTGTGTTCACTGCTCCAAGTGTGTGTGTGCTCACTGCTCCTAGTGTGTGTGTGTGTGTTTACTGGTCAAATACCTGTGCATTTAGTCAAATACCTGTGCATTTAAACAAAATACTTAATTCTAATTATTCTAATACATGCTGCAAGAACAAAATGAGAAATATACACCAATTCTGCAAACTCGACAAGGGATATACATATGTTTACCTCTGTATCTACCCACTAACACAGATCTGATAACTTCTTACTGCTGACTGGCTGTCTACAGCTGTGATCTCAAACATGCAATTCAAACTACATATCCCATAAGTCTCCTCCCCAGCAGGACAACAGCAGAGGAAAGAGAAACGACTGCTGATGGCCATTAAGATAGGCTAAATGCACAACGATTTTCTGCTGTCAGGGCTTTAGCGCTGTTAAGCAGGAAACAACCATTTAGATACACTACAATTCCCATAATTCTCGCTAATGGTAGATAAACAAGGCAGACTGGGAGGGCATTGTACCTGGAGAGGGAGAACAGTGCATCACCAGGGAGACCCGCTCCACGTCCTCTTCACCTCCTGTGTAATGGGGAGAGATTATTAAAGAGCCAATCTCACACTCTCGACTCACACACAAACACACACACTTCAACACCTGAACACTCATGCATGCATGCGTGCGCACACACACACACGAGCAGGTGGTTACACATACACACACACATTTAAAAGCCTTTTTGTCAAAACAAGTAACAGATATAAATTAATTGATATTTAAACCAAAACCCACATTGAGTGGTGGTGGTAGATGGCAATTAAAAACAATAATAATATAAATAAATAATGTGAAATACATAAATATATATATTGACATAAATAACAAAATATGCTTTTGTTAATATACAAATACATTCTTAAATGTAGTTTTCTGACTGGTGGTGTGCTGCTGTGGTAGCCTTTGTCTTACCTGAGGCTCTCTTCCTGGCTGCTTCCTGTGTGGAGCTCAGGAGGGTGTCGCAACCAATGAAAGCACAGCACTGGTAAGCATAGGGGACAGAGATGGACCTGCAGCAGAGGAGAGGGAGGAGGAGGAGGAGGGGGGGGGGTACCAGAAGAATAACAAAGAGGGAGTTAGAGGGAAATGTAGACGGAAAGAGAGAGAGATAGAAAAAAGGAATAGGGGAATGGTGTATGGAAAATGAGGGAGAGAAACAGACACAGAGCGAGAGAGAGAGAGAGAAAGAGAGAGAGGGAGAGAGAGAGAGAGAGAGAGAGAGAGAGAGAGAGAGAGAAAGAGAGACACACACAGAGAGAGAGACACAGAAAGAGAGAGAGAGAGAGAGAGATGTGGAGAGAAAGGACCAGAGGGACCATGTAGTGCACTGCTGGTAGATGAACTTCATCTGTCTTTAAAGGACACTGGCACAACACCTGCACCTCTCCCTGACACACACACACGTTCACAGACACACACACACAGGCGCCCTCACAGACACGCACACATACTCCCCCTCTCCATCAGTTGTGTGACATCTTGGTTGTACTAACTGTACATGTACACAGAGCAAACGTGCATGCATGCCTATAATGAAACTGAATGCATTCTACATGTATGTGTGTGAAAGAACTGTGGTGTGTGTGAATGCAAAACAGAGAGCAGTGGTGTGTTTGTGTGTGTGTGTGTGTGTGTGTGTGTGTGTGTGTGTGTGTGTGTGTGTGTGTGTGTTACCGGAGTTTGGGCAGGCTCTGTGCTGAGAGGGGCTGCTTCATCTGCAGGTTTCCTGAGAGCTTGAGTTGGTTTAGAGCAGTCAGACCTGCAGTAGGAACACCACTCAGGGCATTCTGGCTCAAATCCCTGTGAAAGAGAGAGGAAGGGAGGGAGAGAGAGAGAGACAGGGAGAGAGAGAGGGGGGAGAGAGAAGGGGGAGGGATGGAGGGAAAAAAAGAGAGGGAGGGAAAGAGAGGGAGAGAGAGAGAAAGAAAGAAAGAGAGATGGAGGGAGGGAAATAGAGCAAGAGGGATGGAGGGAGAGATATATAGAGAGAGAGGGACAGAGAAAGGGAGGGAGGGGGAAAGAGAGAGCGAGAGAGAGAGAGAGAGAGAGAGAGAGAGAGAGGGAGGGAGGGAAAGAGAGGTAGAGAGATAAATAGGGAAAAGAAAACCATGTTAGCAAAAGAAGTTTGTGTGTGTTTGTGCACACGTGTGTGTGTGTGTGTGTGTGTGTGTGTGTGTGTGTGTGTGTGTGATCTACTCACAGATTGGTTAGGCCACTCAGAAATAGAAAACCGTCTCTGTGGATGGACTTGATTTGATTTTGGCTCAGATCTCTGCAGAAAAACAAACAATAAATCAATCAATCAATCAATGAATGAATGAATGAAAACAAACAAACCTCAAATCAACAACAACAACAACAAATAAAAACCAACTCACTACCAACTCACCTCAAGTATAACTAATTATGTAACTCAAACTGATGTATCCCCAGGCACATGGCGTATTGCTCAGTCCATACACAGCTCATTCAGCTCAATGTATTCAGCATGCTTCAGTGATTGACATTACTATGGCTGGGAACCACTGCTAAACCTCTGCCATCACTGCTAAACCTCTGCCATCACTGCTAAACCCGTGCCATCACTGCTAAACCTCTGCCATCACTGCTAAACCTCTGCCATCACTGCTAAACCCGTGCCATCACTACTAAACCTCTGCCATCACTACTAAACCTCTGCGATCACTGCTAAACCTCTGCCATCACTGCTAAACCTCTGCCATCACTGCTAAACCTCTGCCATCACTGCTAAACCTCTGCCATCACTACTAAACCTCTGCCATCACTACCATCACTGCTAAACCTCTGGCATCACTGCTAAATCTCTGCCAAAAACATGTAGGATTTAGGTCTGTGGGTTGTTTAGTCTGTGGAGGGTGTGTACATGTTTCAAATTAATCTGAGTTTAAGGTAGAGGTAAAGATTAAAATAAAGCACAGGGAAGCTGATGGGTAGTTCAGTGCAGTTGTGGGCAGGTTTTAAGGCAAATACATGGCTAATCCCGATCAGTACCATTCAAAAACACCATGTCAACCACTTCACTCCTGCCTGTGATCCCTCATCACATTGTGCTTAATGAAGTCTCGACAGGCCCAGCGAGACTACTGTTGGACTAACCCACAGACCACTCTCCCAGGCTATGGTACTGTTGGACTAACCCACAGACCACTCTCCCAGGCTATGCTACTGTTGGACTAACCCACAGACCACTCTCCCAGGCTATGGTACTGTTGGACTAACCCACAGACCACTCTCCCAGGCTATGCTACTGTTGGACTAACCCACAGACCACTCTCCCAGGCTATGCTACTGTTGGAATAACCCACAGACCACTCTCCCAGGCTATGCTACTGTTGGACTAACCCACAGACCACTCTCCCAGGCTATGCTACTGTTGGACTAACACACAGACCACTCTTCCAGGCTATGCTACTGTTGGACTAACCCACAGACCACTCTTCCAGGCTATGCTACTGTTGGACTAACTCACAGACCACTCTTCCAGGCTATGCTACTGTTGGAATAACCCACAGACCACTCTCCCAGGCGAGGCTACTGTTGGACTAACCCACAGACCACTCTCCCAGGCTATGCTACTGCTACTTACAGGATCCGCAGGGCACTGAGTCCATGGAAGGTGTCCCTGTCTATCTGCTGGAGCTGGTTGTGTTGCAGGCTTCTGCTCAACACACACACAAAAGATACTTCAGTGTCAGATCCAAACACTAACATCAATCAATAATCAAATATGTAGTTGAATTATATCAGATACACTTACAGAAACCTAAATTCAAACAAACAAACACACACACACACACACACAAACACACACACACACACACACACAGGTACACACAAATGCACACACACAACAATGCACACGACACACACACAGGCATACATACTGGTACACACAAATGAACATTAACATTCACACACACACACACACACACACACACACACACACACTGAACTCACATCTCCTGGAGTTTCACACAGCCTTGTAGGGATGGTAGTGCCTGTATGTGGTTGTATGACAGATCCCTGTGGAGAAAAAAAAAACGCGCTACAGTCAATACAGCGTTCACACACACACACATCAATATGCAAACAGAGACACGGCCCACTCACTTAGAGGGTTTCTGGTCCACTCCCACACACACACACAAACAAACACACACCCTACCCTCTCTCACACTCTCTCTGACCACCAAAGAAATTGTAGGCACAAATCATATGGATTATTACATACATACTCTTAGTGAGGTTAAGTCAGATGGGTAAAGTATGCATTCTCTCTCCCCATGACACTCACACACTAATATCATACTTACAGGTATTAAACTCACACCTACATGCTTTGTGTGAGGTAACATTTTCATATTTCTCATACACACACACACACACACACACACACACACACACACACACACACACACACACACACACACACACACACACACACACACACACACACACACACACACACACACACACTAATCAGTAGCACATGATGACCATGGCTGGTAAATCAGTGCTGGTACATGGGGGTCCTGTCACACTAGCAGGTCTTGGTCACCGTCAGGTTTAATTGCTCTGTAGCAGATGGTCCTTCTCTGTGCGTGTGTGTGTGTGTATATGCGCTCTCTCTCTCTGTGTGTGTGTGTGTGTGTATATGCTCTCTCTCTCTCAGTGTGTGTGTGTGTGTATATGCGCTCTCTCTCTCTCTCTGTGTGTGTGTGTGTGTGTGTGTGTGTGTGTGTGTGTGTGTGTGTGTCTGTCACTTACAGGGTGCGCAGCAGGCTGAGAACATCACAGAGGTCATTTGGGATGCTGCTGATCTTGGTTCCCGTCAGAGTGCTGGAAGGCACACGCACAAACACACACACACACACACACACACACACGCGCACAAGCACACGCACACACACAAGGAGACAAGGAGACAGACAGAAACTTATTTACACAAAATACTCAACCACCCTTGATGTTTTATACAGCAATGATCCAAACCTGCAACTTTAGAAAGTTGTGAGTTGTGTGATCTTCAAAGCTTGTGTGTGTGTGTGTGTGTGTGTGTGTGTGTGTGTGTGTGTGTGTGTGTGTGTGTGATCATATTTGCATGACTTGCATGTGCACGTGTGTCACACTTGCATATATTGCGTGTGTGTGTGTGTGTGTGGGGGGGGGGGTGAATGTGTGTGTGTAACTTACAGACTCTCCAACTTGACTGTGCCAGTGAGAATGGGGAATTCCTGCATCATACTTGCTCCACGCAGCATCCTGAACACACACACACACAATGAAATTAATACAGTTCAATGCTGTGTAGATGATGTAATGAAGTGTGTAAGTGTGTGTGTGTGTGTGTGTTTGGGAATAAGCACAAAAACTCACAGAGAGCTGAGGTCAGACAGGTTCTGGAAAGCAGTGACTCCCACGAAGGACAGAGGGTTGTCATAGAGATGGCTGCAAAAAAACACACACACACACACATTTAAAACATAAGCTAAGATATGAATCAATTATTTTGTGTAAAATGAATCTTGAACACCTGAAATAAAGAAAACTAAATAAAGTAAAGAGAACAGTGTGTGTGTGTGTCCTTACATGGCCCGAAGCAGTGGGTTCTTATGGAAGGCTCCCTCTGGTATGACTGCAATGTTGTTGCTGTGGAACCCTCTGGAGAAGCAAACACGCACACATGCACACACAGACACACACACACACACACAGACAGACACTTGATCAGAACAGAAATGCAATAAAAGTGTTTCATTCTGGAGGTGAAAATAAACTTAACTCCCAAAGGCTCACACTCACATGCCTCATACAGCCATCCAGTTTGTACTGGCCTACGCTGTGAGACAGGTGTGAGAGAGAGAGAGAGAGAGAGAGACAGGACTGGGAATAAACACACAGGACAGAAGACAGGCAGGCAGTAGAGAAACTGTGGAGACGGAGACGGAGAACGTGTCAGGACACACACACAAAACACACAGAAGAATAACAGATAGAGAGACAGATAGTGGACAGGAAGCAGTAAGAGGCCAGGACATAAGGACTGACAAACAGTACACAAACAGTACACAAACAGACTCTGAGTTCACATAGAGCCCCTGAGACACTGACGCAGAAGACACAGACAGGGCGCTCACTAAACTGCTGAATGAATGTGTTGTGTCCCCTGGCCATTTGAGCACTCGAACGATCTCTGAAGACTTTAAAGACGCTTTATATGTGACCGCTGGTAATAGGCAATATAAAAACACTTGGTCTCATTTTAATATGCATAGGCTGAACCCATACATAGAACATATGTTTCCCCCCATAGGATTCCCAAAGGTGATTGGTGTGATTGACTGTACATGTATCCCCATTGGATCTCCGTCAGAAGAGGCAACCACAGATCCATTTTTTCCACCAATAAAAACAATCATTTTTTAATCGTGGGTCTTCCTGGGTGGGCTGCCATGGCTGACACCTTTGCGTGTGGAAAAGGAGCGGGAGGTGTCCCTCCTCTCTTGCTGTGAACACGTGAAAAGGCTATTATAAGAGGCTACACACGTCATCTATACTCATCCATACATTAATGAGATAACGCATAGCCTACAATTTGATATTAAAATATTCTGTTCAATCCTGACTTGTTGCAGGTGTGCTTTTAACTGGGGTTGCAGCTAAAATGATTGTTAGAATTAGGTTATCCTTCACACAATAGCACTGCAACATAACACATCCTTCACACAATAGCACTGCAACACAACACATCCTTCACACAATAGCACTGCAACACAACACATCCTTCACACAATAGCACTGCAACACAACACATCCTTCACGCAATAGCATTGCAACACAACACATCCTTCACACAATAGCATTGCAACACAACACATCTTTCACACAATAGCACTGCAACACATCACATCCTTCACACAATATCATTGCATTACACAGGCCCTGCAGCCTAGGGAGTAGACTTCATTAACAGTGAGTAATGGGTCAATCTCAAAACTGTAGCCCATGTGTAGACAATGAAATTATGATGAAGGGTAAAACAGGTCCCAGACATGCAGGACAGACAAATAGTAAGCTAACACACGGACAAACAGAAAAACAGTAAGAAATGCAACAGACAGGACAGGACATAAAAAAACACAGTATGAAAAGACAAAACTCAGAAGGACAGACAGACAGACAGTGAGACGGGACAGACAGACAGAACACAGAGAAACAATGAGACAGGACAAAAGCCAGATAGATAGACAGACAGTGAGACAGGACACAGGCAGGACCAACGGACAGCGAAGCAGGACAGTGAGACAGGACAGACAGACAGACAGACAGAGACAGACAGAGACAGAGAAACAGTAAGACAAAAGCCAGGAGGACAGACGGAGAGTGAGACAGGACACGGGCAGGCAGGAGTGACAGACTGAGACAGGACACAGACAGACAGACCAGGACATCCAGGACAGTCAGATAAGAGGGGTTTATGAAATTATCACATCACACCTGAGGGAGCTCAGATAGAATCAGAGAAATGGAATGCTAATAACACACTCAACTCTCTGTGTAGTAGAGATTACAGCCTGCACAGCAGAGCAGACAGATGCTGCACACAAGGGTGTCTGTCTGTCTGTCTGTCTGTCTGTCTGTCTGTCTGTCTGTCTGTCTGTCTGTCTGTCTGTCTGTCTGTCTGTCTGTCTGTCTGTCTGTACGTGTGTGTGTACGTGTGTGTGTACGTGTGTGTTTGTGTGTGTGTTTGTGTGTGTGTGTGTGAGTGTACGTGTGTGTGTAGGTGGATGGGTGGGTGGGTAGAGGGAGGGGCTCTGCAGAGGAGTTCTGGGGAAAGGGACTGCAATACTGCAGGTGCAAAACATTCTCAATGTGCTGTACAGTAACGAGACCAGTTCAACTATTTTACACACACACACACACGCTCTTTCTATGTCTCACTTGGTAATAACCTGTCTACATTTATGGGAACTTAAAAGGTCTTACAATCCATTTCTCTCACTTTTTACCTGTCCCTGTCCACACTCATCTCTCTCTCTCTCTCTCTCTCTCTCTCTCTCTCTCTCTCTCTCTCACTCTCTCCATTTCCTCACCTTTCTGTTTCTCTCTTTCCATCTCTCCACCTCTGTCTTACTCTCGCTCTCTCGCTCTCAATCTCTCATTCCATCTATACATCTTGCCTCATCCTTCTCTCTCTCTCTCACACACACTCACTCTCTCTCTAACACACACTCCTCTCTCACTCACGTGCTCTCTCTTTCACACACACACACACACACTCCTCTTTCTCTCTCTCTCTCCCTCTCTCTCTCACACACAAACACACACTCCTTTTATCTCTCTCTCTCACACACACACACACACACACACCCCTTCTCATTCTCTCTCTCTCACTCACTGCAGTACCAGGCCCTGGCCTTTCTCCTCTCCTGTGGGAGTTTGAAGGTGAGAGATGGATCACTGCACTGATAACCTTCCACTCTCCCCTCTCTCTCTCTCTCCATCCCCCTCTCAATCACTCCACTCGCCCTCTCTCTTTCCATCCCTCTCTCGGGCAGAAAGATCCTCTACCAAGATAATCCCCCTCCTCCCCCTCTCCTCTCTCTCATCATTCACTCCGGATGAATCCACCGTGTCAATACCCTTCTTAAACTCTCTACCCATCTCTCTCCCCCCATCTCATCATCTTTCGTTCTTTTGTCTATCTTATCTATTCTCTCCTTCTGTTAATTCAGGGAGATAGATTGACTTTAAAGTGGCCAGCTGTACTGGACGTGACATGCAAGTTTTGCCTGACCTTAGCTGTACTTCAAATCCATTTATTCTCACTAGTATTGCGATATATTTCAATAATGCATCTCATAGCACTTCATAAAATGATAGATGAACAGTGTGTGTGTGTGATGATCAGATTTGTGTTTGTGTGTGTGTGTGTGTGAGAGAGAGAATGTTACAAATTGCCACTGCTACGGAGAGCAATACACTCTTTAACTCGTAGCCATCTAGCTATTTTTCTCATCTTTCAATGGTCTGTTTCTTTCATTTTTTTTTACCTCACCACACAAACTCTCTATCTACCTCTTATGCTCACATCATAGATCTCTTTCACACACACACACACACACACACACACACACACACACACACACACACACACACACACACACACCTCTGGCTCTGCTTCTGACACATCTAGGCTCACACCTGTCGGATGCTTCTTTGTTGCAGCTGGGCTATTTGCTGGTTGTGTTCAGATGAGAGGAAAGAAAAACTTCGATGTGTGTGTGTGTGTGTGTGTGTGTGTGTGTGTGTGTCTGTGTGATCTCTATGATCACACACCTTTTTATATGCATCCTCTAAAAGCTCTCAGATGAACAGAACACAGAACAGGCCCATGGAGAAGTGAAAAGGACAGAAGAGAAAAATAAACAAAAGGAAAGAGTTCAAGTGTGTGTGTGTGTGTGTGTGTGTGTGTGTGTGTGTGTGTGTGTGTGTGTGTGTGTGTGTGTGTGTGTGTCTTTGCATACTTACAGCTCTTTCAGTTTGGGTAGCGTCTGGATGGCTTCGGGGAAGGTCATGAGATTGTTGAAGTTCAGGTCCCTGGAGAGAAAGAGCAGAAGACCATTCAAACGCACACCCACTGTCACCATGGTCACCAGCATTACCATTGTCGTCAGCATCACCATTGCAACCAGCATCACCATGGCCACCAAAAGCATCAAGTGTCAAGATATAAATGGATCACAGTAACTTTGTTAGGTCCATATTAATGCTGAAGTTTACTTGGACCTAGACCACAGTGCTGTGGTGAAATGTTTTGTTTAGTTTAGATGTACCCCACCCCACCCCACCCGCCACCCTGTCCAGTAAAGTCCCCATGGTAATGCTGGTCTTTGGCACACCCACTTCCTGTTCTAATTGCCGCCAGGGTAAATAAGGAAGAGGCAGTGATGCTATCAGCACTCCCTTTCCACTGCTACACTTCCTGTCACTGCTCCCAGGGCAGTTACACAGCTGGCACACACACACACACACACACACACACACACACACGCACACACACACACACACGCATCCAGACATACCCCTACAAACTAAATCTTAACATCCACCTAATAAAGCTTTCTCTATAAAGCGGCTCTGAAGCCACTGATAGTGACACACACACACACACAAACACACACACACCAGACAATGATTTAGTGTTATTTACTTACTCTACACTTACACAGCACTCATCAGGACAGTTAACACTGACTTTGACCACCACACACCCACACACACACACACAACTAATAGCTTTGTCCCCCATCAGGTCAACAAATCAGAGACGCACAGTCCCAGAGAATAAAGACAAACCGGGTGAGCTTCGGGTGGTGGCCAGCGCCAGCGACAGACAGCCCTGTGCTGGTGCCAGCAGGGAGAAGGAACGTGTGTGTGTGTGTGTGTGTGTGTGTGTGTGTGTGTGTGTCACCAGCCACGACCCATATGGCAGTGTCTTCCCTGACCCTCATCCGCACAAACCCAGTGTGAGGAAGAAGGCCACGGCCAATAACACCTTCACATAGCAACACATCAAGTTTGCTGCTCCTTAATATTAGAGTTTAAATAAAAGTTAAATGTCCTTCAAATGTAGTCAGGTATTCAGGTTGATATGACTTTGTGCTTCAATAAGGGAGACGGCTCCACACACACACACACACACACACACACACACACACACACACACACACACACACACACACACCCCCTCTGGTTCAGATCTGGCTGAAATCTGGATCAGACCTGTTCTTTGTGAGCTGATCCCAAGAATGCGAAGCGGTGATTTTTTAATGGTGCTTTAATTTATTAACACCGCTCTGGTACATTGGACGTTAATGTAAGGGCTTAATCAAAGTCGAGTGTCCTGCAGATGTGGTGAGGGCTCCGCAGGTGACTCGGGAGCGATGAGGTATGAAACTTCAGTGCGGTCGCGGCTCCCGCATTAATCATGGCATTAACTATGGATACGGCCGCCACTCGCACCCTGGGCCGGGGTCTGGACTTATCTATGAATATGAGACTGGGACAGGGGTGGGGTGGGCGGGCGGAGGTCACTGCGGTCACTTTCTCTGTGGCCGTCACAGGCTGAGGCTCTGTGTGTGTGTGTGTGTGTGTGTGTGTGTGTGTGTGTGTGTGTGTGTGTGTGTGTGTGTGTGTGTGTGTGTGTGTGTGTCAGGCCTGGTGAACTCATCAGTGAGGAATCATTCATCTCGTCCGCTCAGTCTCCCGGCTCGGCAGAATGAAGGTTAAATTATACATGGGGAGCGGTGGAGGCAGAGAGAGAGAGAGAGAGAGAGAGAGAGAGAGAGAGAGAGAGAGAGAGAGAGAGAGAGATGCGTTCCACTGCTGTTCCACAACTGAACAAGGGAACACTCCAGAACCGAACCCAGAACTGTTGTCAGGAGCAACAAAACTGCAACAATACTGAGTCATGGTAACTGGCAGCTACTTGTACCTCATTCAGTGAAAGGAAAACTGGCTGTTTTGAACTGAGAGACAACCAGTGGGCCAGTGGGCTCATCAACAACAGCGACACTTCCAGGGCAATGAATTGAAACTGTAGTTACACAGATGTCCTACAGAGGGCACTAGTGACTTGCAAAAGAGCCAAGTTGAGCAAACACACTTTTCTCAGGTGACTTCTGTTACAGACCCCTGTGCCCCCTTCAGGCTTTGCGCTGTCAGTGCACGGGCATCACAGGCCTGAAGGCATTAACTGGTCCACTGTGCACACCTGTAGAGGGGTGTGGATGGGTATTAACTGGTCCACTGTGCACACCTGTAGAGGGGTGTGGATGGGTATTTAAGGGGTTCTACTCCCTCCAGGAGGGACTCTCTCAGGGCACTAGCTAACATTAAGGGCACTATCTTACAACGACGCATTTTCACTCTCCACCATCTTCCTCTTTCTCTCTCGCTAACTACTGACACACACACACACACACACTTTCTTTTCTTTCCCCTAGAATGTATTTCTTGATGACTGCAGTTACTTCTTCTGATTGATTATTTGTATCATGATTTATAGTAATTGTTTAAACTCATCTCTGTTCTCCCTTTTTATGTTGTGGTTCCTGAGCTGGCTGTGACACTTCTGATACCTGCTCTCACTTTGCGTTGAAAACTAAATAAAACGAAATAAAAACAAGCCAAGAACTCTTGTGGCAGATAATAGCTGTGTTCAATGTGCTACTGCTTCACTTCCAATGAAGGCATGTCTATTTAGATAGTAAATATGTCAGAGTATGACTTATTTCTCTTCAGGCTGCTTCTTCAGTCAGTCTGAACTTCAGATGAATGATAGTCACAAAATTATTCCTAACCTAAATGCCCCCCCCCCCAACACACACACACACACGCACGCGCACACACACACACACACACACACACACACAAACACAAACACACACACACACACACACTGATTCATAACCCAAATGACCCTGGATTGACTCAGAACAGGAGACAGAAAAGGAGTGTGATGTCACAAACCCAGGAGTTACAGCGGACAGAGCAAAAGAAAAAGACGTAATGTGACCATGTATATTCAGCTTTTTGTGTGTGTGTGTGTGTGTGTGTGTGTGTGTGTATATGTGTGTGTGTGTGCGTGAGCACACAGGTATCTCTGTGTGTGTGTGTGTGTGTGTGTGTGTGTGTGTGTGTGTGTGTGTGTGTGTGTGTGTGTGTGTGTGTGTGTGTGTGTGACTGAGCAGATGAGAGTCACTTACAGCGTCTCCAGGTTCTCCAGACCAGTGAAGCAGTTCTTGCCAATCTCCTGAATGCGGTTGTTGTGCAGATGCCTGCAATATGAATTTACACACACACACACACACACACACACACACACACACGATAAATAATGAGGCCTCGCATGTTTGCGGCTCCCTCTGAGCCTGGATTTACTGCGTCGATCAGGTGGGTCCGTGTCAGTTAGTCCACACACCCTCCCCTGCAGCCCCACACGGAGCCCGCGTCGTTTGTTTAACCTACTTAACAGATTAACAGGCCTGCACTCCTCACACACACACACACAGTTTCCATGGGCCTCCGTGTGATTGGGAAATCAGACATGGCTGAGGAAGCATCCAGAGGCGGCGGAGGGGCCAGGACGCATCAGTGCTCATCACCAACACACACACGCTCGTACACACACACACTCGCACAACATGCATATACTACAGAGGGCACACACACACACACACACACACACACACCCACACAGTACGCTCATATCCACACACACACACACACACACAGTAAGCTTATGTACACACACACACACACACACACATACATACATGCACACACGCACACACAA
The DNA here is from genome assembly GCF_900700415.2 of Clupea harengus. NCBI lineage: Eukaryota > Metazoa > Chordata > Actinopteri > Clupeiformes > Clupeidae > Clupea > Clupea harengus. The sequence goes on from NC_045171.1 coordinate 14,298,946, forward strand.
GCGGGCGCACACACACACACACACACACACACAGTATGCTCATATACACACACACGCACAGTATGCTCATATACGCACCCACACACAGACACAGTATGCTCATATACACACACAGCATGATCATATACACACACACAAATACATGCACACACGCACATACACAGGCACACACACAGGCACACAAAGACATACATTGGGAAGAAATCTCTAGGTTGTGTTTGCTAGGTGCTTGTGACTTTGAAGAGACGATCCTTTCGGAGAAGTCTCTTTAAATGTGTGTGAGTTCAGGAATGTGAGCGCGTGTCTGCAGAGGAGTCCTCTCTCCCTGGGTTTGCTTGTGCGCTTGGGGAGTCTGAGCCAGTAGGACTGTATGCCTGAGCCTGTTTTGTGTGCCGATCTGTGTGACTTGGAGCATGTGTGTGTATAGTATGTACGTGTTTGAGAATTTCTCTGCATATTTTTATGTCCGCATATATGTATTTGTATGTGACTGTCTCTCTGAGTCTGTGTGTGTGTGTGTGTGTGTGTGTGTGTGTGTGTGTGTGTGTGTGTGTGTGTGTGCCTGTGTGTGGGCGTTTTAAGAGAGCTGGCTTCAGGTCGGCACTGTTCTGGATCCTGATTGATTTAACTGATGTCCCCCCCTTCCCTGGTAAAAAGACACTAAAGCCGGATGGGGCTCTGGTGACTTATGCAGTCTGACCTGTGTGTGTGGGAGAGAGGAGAGAGAGAGAGAGAGGTGTGTGTGTGTGTGTGTGTGTGTGTGTGTGTGTGTGTGTGTGTGTGTGTGTGTGTGTGTGTGTGTGTGTGTGTGTGTGTGTGTGTGTGTGTGTGTGTGTGTGTGTGTGTGTGTGTCTCATTTACTGCTCGCATGTGATTTTGGAGAAGCACAGGGCATCATGTGTCAACAGCATACATCATACATAACGGCATGAGTGACAGACACACACGCACTCGCACACGTTACAGTGTGTTTGTGTGTGGTATGGCTCTCAAGAGAAGTGGCTTTGAAAGAAGCTTTCAAAGGAATCTCCACATCCCAGCTGTACACACTCTACCCTGCACTGGTCTTGGGGGGGGGGGGGACGACGACCAAGTAGGAGATAAATTACTAGAAATGTTACATTATACAAAATTACACTAGAAATGTCCGATCTACATTATACAAAATTACACTAGAAATGTCCGATCTACAATATACTACATTACAGTACAAATGTTACATTATAGTACTTTGCACTAGAAATGTCCGATCTACATTATACTACATTACACTAGAAATGTCCGATCTACATTATACTGCATTACACTAGAAATGTCCGATCTACATTATACTACATTACACTAGACATGTCCGATCTACATTTCCCATCAACAGAGGTGGTCACGCATACACAGGCCTCCTAAGCAGGAGCAGGAGCAGTGAGGTTAGCTTCAGTGTATGCAGCACCTGGTATGCATGTGTATGTGTGTATGTGTGTGTTTCCATCTATGTGTGTGTGTGTGTGTGTGTGTGTGTGTGTGCGCATCTACATCAACATGTGGTCCCGGCATATTTTTCTGTTTGTATGTGAGAGTGAGAGATGGAAAGAGAGAGAGACAGATAGAGTGTGTGTTTGGGTGAGTGTTCATGTGTATGAAAAGTACTGTGACCATACAGTATATCACACCATGGTCATACTATACATTTGTGTGTGTGTGTGTGTAGACGAATCAGGGCCAGATAAAGGTTAGATATGGGTGAGATGTGGGTGAGTCTCACGTGCTATTGGAGAGAGAGAGAGCCTGTAAAACTAAAACTCCCCCCCCCCCGAGCCAACCTATGGCATGTGACCAGCAACAGCAGCAGGTAGGTGAGGTTAGCGAAGGCATGGTCAGGGGTGTGTGTGTGTGTGTGTGTGTGTGTGTGTGTGTACTCACAGCACCACTAAGCTGGTGAGGTTGGCGAAGGCGTGGTCTGGGATGTGTGTGTGTGTGTGTGTGTGTGTGTGTACTCACAGCACCACTAAGCTGGTGAGGTTGGCGAAGGCGTGGTCTGGGATGTGCACAATGCGGTTGAGTGCGAGTGTCAGAGCCTGCAGGTTGCCCTGGTGACGCAGCGGACCAATGGGCACCTCGGTCAGGCTGTTGTCATCCAGCCACAGGTGACGCAGCTGCTGCAGACCCTCGAAACTGTCCTCTGGGACCACCGTGATGTGATTGGCATCCAAACGCCTGCATGAGAGAGAGAGAGAGAGAGAGAGAGACAGAGAGACAGAGAGAGATATTTAAATCCTTTATTGAACCATCAAGGATTCCTAAAAAGGTTACTATGTACCCCACCTACCCCCACACCATAGTAAAGGAGCATTAAAGCACATAACCACATATCACCAGGTAAACAGCTATTATTATCAACTGACCACAGACCTTTGTTTACACAACGTTTGTATAAAAAAATAGAGAGAGCGAAAGGAGAATAGGAGATAGATGTAGGGAGAGGGGAGATATGATAATAACTTTTATACCATCACATTTTTATAGCATCCTTTTAGAACATCGAGAAACACAAGTTGTATCAACAACAACAACACAAAAACACAACAAAAACAGTGAGAAAGGCAAAGAGATGGAGAAAGGTAGGGGTGGAGATCTCATCTCCTGTTTCTCTCACCGTGAGACAGACTGAACTGAAGATGCTCCGACAAACGCAGACAAAAGCACGCCACGGAAAAACCATTTCCTCTGCTCTCACACACACACTCTAACACACACACACACACACACACACACACACACACACACACACACACACACACACACACACACACACACACACACACACACACACACACACACACACACACACACACACACACACAGTCCAGATCCCAGCCAACCTCTGAGCAGGGCTGGGCCTAACCTTGCCCTGATCTGGCCCATAAGTGTTGGAGCAGCACCAGCTGCTAATGGGGTGAGTGCTATGTGGCTCTGATGCACTCTGCAGTAGAGTAAATATTTGCACTGAGTCAGCTAGTCTGTGACCTCTGGGGACGAGGTCGCCGAGTCCACCTCTCTCCCTTCTCTCTTCTCCCTGAAGCCGTTGAGCCCCTCGTTTGAAAACGGAATCACTTTTTCCACTCTTTCACATCCTTCGCTCCCCTTCGGTCTGCGGAGGAGTTCCTTTTTTTCCACTAACAATGGCACTGATTGGACAATGATGGATTCCGCAATCGCCACGGAGACAGCGGAGGATCTCAGGTTCGCGGCCACCTTGTCGACAAGACCTCTTGACGATGTCAAAACATGAAAATAAATGAGCTCACTAAAAGTGCAGATAGAGGGGGGGAGAGAGAGGTCAGAGGAGAGAAAGAGCGCGAAGGAGAGAGGGAAAGAGAGAGAAAAAAAAGAGTGAGAGAGAAAAAAAAGAGTGAGAGGGAGAGAGAGAGCTTGAGGGGACAAGAAAGAGAGGGATGGAATCATTTGCTTTCATAGAAGCACTCACACAGACATAAACCATGGGGGTACTAAACAAGTTATGCCATCAAGTGAGAATGTGTGTCTGTCTGTCTGCGTGAGAGAGCAGGAAAGTGCATGTCTGTGTGTGAGTGTGTGTGTCTTTCTTTCTGTCTGTCTGTGTGTGTGTGAGAGCAGGAAAGTGCATGTCTGTGTGTGAGTGTGTATATTTGTGTGTGTGTGTGTGTGTGTGACAGCAGCAGGCTGAGTCAGGAGCGATCCCTCTTGTCGAGTGGGTGCTAAGATAACACTTCACACTCCGTCACCCCGAGCTTAGCCATAAAACTCCATCTTTTCCATGACCTCAGCGATCTGACCTGCCTCTACTCTCTTTCTCTCTTTCCCCCACACTCTCCACACTTTTTTTCCTCTCTTTCTGTTCCCTCTCTCCCTTTCTCTGCCAGGTGAGAGGGGCTGGTCCTAACATCACTCCATCCAGCCCAGCAGCCCACCCCCCAGCCTACCTCGTGCCACCCCTCCACCCAAGGTCAAGGGTCACCTTTTCAGGAACTGTAAAATTTATTTTCGGAGCATGCAGAGCTGCCAGACACATCCTAACCCAACCCAAGTCTGGAGACGTACTAACACACACTGTCCCACACTTGATTCCAACCTGTCAGAGCTTGGGGTTCAAGCACACACACACACACACACACACACACACAGCTCTCAGGGGGCTAGCTGTCTAGACTGGACCCTGGAGTGTAGTCTAGACACACACCCCCTTCACCTTTACACACCAGCATCACACAGTGAAGCGCCATTCATATTAACCCCACACTAAAAGTCACACTTTGAGCTTCACGTTTATGGCCGAGTGTAAAAACTCAAGGGCACACACACACACACACACACACCCACCACTACAGGGGCGGGAAAGGGAGTCAAGTGAACAATGAAAGCTCTGTGATCATGTGAACTGAAGCAACCTTTTCCTTGTCATTGATTAACTGACCTGAATCAGTGATAGAGTGAGTAATGAAGCTTTGATGAGCTGGTGTGTGTTTGCTCTGCACTCTACCTGGGGTCCAGCAGTCAGATAGACCAGGGGGAGCTGGGTGACTGTCTGTTCCTGGACTAGCACCACCTGCTGGACGTTAATTTTTGAAAGCATTAAGTAATGTGCATTTAAAACTATGATTGTGACTGTGTGTGTGTGTGTGTGTGTGTGTGTGTGTGTGTGTGTGTGTGTGTGTGTGTGTGTGTATGCATATGTGTGTGTTTGTGTGTCTGTGTCTGTGTCTGTGTTTATGCATGTGTGTGCGCATATGTGTGTGTGTATGCGTGTGTGTGTGTGTGTGTGTGTGTGTGTGTGTGTGTGTGTGTGTGTGTGTGTGTGTGCATATATGTGTGTGTGAGCCTCTAACGGCTAACTTATGAACAGCGCTCTGTTCAACATGCCTCAAGGAACTCTTTCAACGGCCTTTAACTGTTTACTTTGTCAAAGATGTATGCGCGCACGCACACACACACGCACACACGCACACACACTTTCTTTAATTCAAATACCTTGAAACTGAGGTACACTCAGTCTGTCTCTTTTTCTCCTTTTTCTTTATAAATAGCACAGTGCTAGAGCCCTTTCTCCTCCTCTCTCCTCCAGGTCTCTCCTTTTCATCGATGCTTTATGATTTCTCTCCTCCTCACCTCTGCTGCTCCTCCAACACAAACACAGACGCATATTTGACCCGGGTTTCATGGCGCTAAATCAGCTACCTTCACTCTCCCCTTTAGCCCTCCACCTGACACGCTTCAACTGCAAATCACACACCTCAGTAGACGAGAGAGAAAGAGAGAGAGAGAGAGAGATAGAGAAAGAAAGGGAGAAAGAGAGAAAGAGAGAGAAAGAGAGAGAGAGGCAGAGAGAGAAAGAGAGAGAGAGGCAGAGAGAGAAAGAGGCAGAGAGAGAGGCAGAGAGAGAAAGAGATAGAGGCACTGGCAGAGAGTGAGAGAGAAAGAGAGAGAGAGAGAGAGAGAGAGAGGCAGAGAGAGAAAGAGAGAGAGGCAGAGAGTGAGAGAGAAAGAGGTTTGGCGGGTTTCTGTAGCCTGGCGTAAACCTGGCCCTGATCCAGTGTGGATGTGAGGATCAGAGCACAGTGCACACCTGAAGGGCCCCATGGCCCCTGGCCTACCAGACCCACATCGGGGGGGGGGGGGGGGGCTGATGTGTGCGGAGGACTTCTGGTTTGGTTGGCAGCGCGGCAGGTAACGCTGGCCACAGCTCGGGAAAAGCACCTATTAATAACACGGGTGTCAGAGAACCCATTCATCAGCACGATCTGTTTAAATAAACTCCCTGTAACATTCCGCCGCAAGGCATGCTGGGTAGCACGCGCGTTTGGCGGGGGGGTTATAAGCCACACATGCCCGCCTCAACAGCAGAGGGGTAGCGAGTGAAAACAAGTCCGCATAGCTTCAGAGAGGTGGGCTTTATTTAAACGACAGTTCGCTGGGAGACAGTCAAGGCCTAACAGGAAAACTGGGAATACACAAACCCACCCCTACACAGACCATCTCACAAAGACAATCTACTGTAGTGTATTGTATGAAGCCATGACTTCACATTCAAGTAGTGCACTGGAGGGAAACGATGGTCCAAAAATCTCATTATGTTAGACATTGGTGAATCAGTCACAGACAAGTAATTAGCAGAGACCTGTTTTGAATCAAATTAATTAAAAAGCAGCTCAAACAGGTCTGTTCTGAGTCATGTGGGTCATTAGCAGAGACATTGATTCTTCATGGTGAGAAGTAAACCAGTCAGATGTTTAGTGGTTTTTAAAAAAGGGAAAACTGAACAGTTGACCTGCACTCCCGGCACAACCGATGTAAGGACGAAGTGTGTGTGTGTGTGTGAGCGACAGATTGAGGCATGCCCAGTGAAGCGGAGGGCACACACATTCATACACACACAGAGCGCTCACATGCAGACAGGAAACGCTCCGCGTGCCAAGACATAAATCCCTCCATGCAGAGGGAGGGGTGCTTAGCACCGCTGGCTACAGCTCTGACAGCACAGTTAACAACGGCACTGAGTCCTGCCAAAACCTGCACAGGACAACAGAATCCGCTACACACACACACACACACACCTCAATCCACTAGACACACACACACACCCCTCAATCCACTACACATACACACACACACACACACACACACACACACACACCCTCAATCCACTACATACACACACACACCCTTCAATCCACTACACACACACGCACACACACCCCTCAATCCACTACACCTACACACACACCCCCCTCAATCCACTTCTGCTATGGACATTCATACCCACCCACTTCCTAAATGCAGTTCAGTTTTGGATTATTATGTTTCAAAGGTGCAGATTTGTATTACATTTGAGATTCATTAAATACGTTTATGGGATTATAAGATATTACGTTTGTGGGCGTAACAACCCCACCTCCTGATAAGAACGGTGCCTGTCAGCCGCCACCCGACCCTCGCCCAGACGAGGGCCGTCTCCGTTCCGGAGTCTCCTGTTATGTGGGAGTGCAACCACTTGTTGATAATGAGATGTGATGAGTGTTTCTTTTCATGCGTTTATTGCACAGACAATAATCAGATCGTCTCAGCAGCCGGAGCCCTGCCTAAGGGCTACAACGGCTGGGAGATCCAATATCAGCACAGGGTGGTGTGTGTGTGTGTGTGTGTGTGTGTGTGTGTGTGTGTGTGTGTGTGTGTGTGTGTGTGTGTGTGTGTGAGCGAGAGAGCCCTTAGTGTGCAGGCATTCCAACTGAGTATTGTGGATCAATCATCTTATATCACATTACATTCTGATGGACAAATGCATGTACACACATGCACACGCACACGCACACGCACAAGCAAACACCCTATAATCCACTTCTGCTATGGACTTACACACCCACCTCCTAAATCCAGTTTTGGACACACACACACACAGCTAGTGAGTGATTGTTGGCTTCCGTTTGGCTTGTTGTGCTGTGCTCACTGAAGTTTGAGAAGTATATCAAGATGGCTTCTGCCTTTCTGTCTGGAACCTTCTACCTGTCACTGTCATAAGCCTTTTAACACCATATGCAAACTAGGGGACTGACATTTGCAGGTAGCAGCAAGAGGTCAGAGTGAGTGTGAGTGTGAGTGTGAGTGTGAGTGTGCGAGTGCGAGTGCGAGTGCGTCCATGCTAGTTTGCAGTGAGAATAAGGTCACCTTGTAAGACAACATTCCTCTAAAGGCAGCCTTTATCATCTTCCAGTTCTATAAGGCAACATGCACACACACATGGAGTCCTCTGTTTCTATCTCTGTCATTCTTTCTCTCAGTCTGTCTCTCTATGTCTCGGTCTCTCATATTTGAATATGATGTTACCCACTTGGGGTTAAGTACTCAACTTATTTGGAAGGGCAGTATGGGGGGCAGAGGGGGAATCCACTGGATTTGTATAGGGCCTTAGCTGATCCCCAAGTTGAATATGGTTTCTTTCCAATAACTAACGGCTTGGGTGGTGTTCAGACAAAGGTCTTTTGTTAATAACTATAGGTGATATGCTCCTGGTTGTCACATTACTAGGATAGTTGGAGTAGGGCTAGGCAGTAGCGTTTTTAGGGGTCCTAGATCCATATATCCACATGAAGGTTTAATAGTCAAAGACATATCAAAAGTCAGTCTCTCTCTCTCTCTCTCTCTCTCCCTCTCTCTCTCTTATCTCCATCTTTCTCTTCCAAACACCTATGAACCAAACCCAAGCCTTAAAATCTCCAGCCTTCTCCTCTCTCTTTAATGTTGTCTGTTTTTCCTTAACCGCCTCTCCGTCCTCACTCTCTCTCCAAACCTCTCTCCGAGCCTGTGCCAGAGGGGGAAAGGCGTGCTGACTGACTGACAGCTCGATCTCTGAGGCATTAGTCAAAGGACAGGACAGCGCTGCCAAAACACATTAATGCAGCCACACCGCTCACTTAGCCCGGGGACACACATCTGCAACACACACACACACACACACACACACACACACACACACACACACACACACACACACACACACACACACAGATGAGGAGAAAGAAAGAAAAAGAGAGAGAGAGAGAGAGGTAGAGAGGGAGGGAGAGTGAGAGAAGGAAAAAGTGGATAGGAGAGAGAGCATGCAAAGTTGAAAGGAGAGCATGAGATTGGAGAGGGGTGACAGGAAAGGAAAGAAAAAAGAGAAAAGAGGTAGAGAGTGGATGGGAGAGAGAAAGAGAGCATGCAAAGATGGTGGAGGATCTGGAGAGAGAGAGAGAAAAAAAAGAGAGAAAAAGGTAGAGTAAGAGGAGAGGGGGATAGAGAGGAAATAAAAGAGAAAGGGAAGAGTGGAGGCCTGGAGGGATGGTGGAGGATCTGGAGAGGTGATAATAGCCAAGAGCTACATTTTCCAAACAGCAAATCCCCCATCACTAGCTCCAGCTGGACACACACTCAGAGAGAGAGAGAGAGAGAGAGAGAGAGAGAGAGGGAGGGAGAGAGAAAGGGAGAGAAGAAAGACACAGAAAAGAGGGAATTACAGAGAGAGAGAAACTACAAACGAGTAAAACGCTCCAAAATACAGCATTACTCAGACAATTACTCAGACACCTCATCATCCCGGAGGGGAGAAAAGAACAGGAGAGGGAGGAACAGAGAGAGAGAGAGAGGGAGAAAAGAACTGGAGAGGGAGGAAGAGAGAGAGAGAGAGAGGGAGGAAAGAACTGGAGAGGGAGGAAGGGAAAGCAGAAAACACTGAAAAAAGAAGGGGAAAGGCATTTAGAGGCACTGAAGAGGGAGGATAGGAAAGAAGAGACTACGGACTGATTTTATAGGAGCCTTCAGGAAGTACTGATATCACAGAATATGACAGGAAGAAAGAGAGGATAAGAGAAGAGAAGAGAGGATCAGTGCAGAGGATAGAAAGGAAGAGACTATGGACTGATTTTATAGGGGACTTCAGGAAGTACTGATATCACAGAATATGACAGGAAGAAAGAGAGGATAAGAGAAGAGAAGAGAGGACCAGAACAGAGAAAAGGACTGGTAGGAGAGATGAAAAGAAACAAATAGGAAGGACTAGATGGAGACCTGTTTCCATCTGGGTAAAGACAGAAGGAAAGAGTACAAGTAAAAAGAAGATCAGAGAAGATCAGAGAAGACAAGTTGACTAGAGTAAAGTACAGTATATTAGAGTAGAGTAGAGCAGAGTAGAGAAGAGTAGAGAAGAGTAGAGAAAAGTAAAGTATATTAGAGTAGAGTAGAGCAGAGTAGAGAAGAGTAGAGAAAAGTAAAGTATATTAGAGTAGAGTAGAGCAGAGTAGAGAAGAGTAGAGAAAAGTAAAGTATTTTAGAGATGAGTAAAGTATATTACAGTAGAGTAGAGTAGAGTATATTAGGGTAGAGTAGTGTAGAGTAGAGGTGAGAAGCATTTAGTAGAGTAGAGGAGAGTGGGGAAGGATAGAGAAGAGGAAGTCTACTGTATAAGAAGGAAGTGTACTGTATAAGAAGGGAGTGTACTGTATAAGAAGGAAGTGTACTGTACTGTATAAGAAGGAAGTGTACTGTATAAGAAGGGAGTGTACTGTATAAGAAGGAAGTGTACTGTATAAGAAGGAAGTGTACTATATAAAAAGTGTGCTTACAGGGACTGCAGGGAATGCAGGTTTCTCAGTGCCGCACTGGGGACCGTCCTCAGCTGGTTATTCTGCAACATCCTGCAGACAGAGAGAGAGAGAGAGAGAGAGAGAGAGAGAGAGAGAGAGAGAGGGGGGCAGAGAGAGAGAGAGAGGGGCAGAGAGAGAGAGAGAGAGGGGGGAGGAGTGAAGAAAGAGAGAGAGGAAGGAGAGAGTGGGACAGAGAGAGAGGGAGGGGGAAGTGAAGAAGGTAAATATTTAGACTGTAACTCTGGCATTTCAGCAGTGTTCCTCAGCAGTGTACAGTAACTGTACAGCTAGGAGCAACTTTCCAGCCGCCCCACAATCTACAGTCATCCCCCCCCTCCACACACACACACACACACACACACACACACACACACACACACACACACACACACACACCCTTTTCAGTATTCTCAGTTTGCTGGGGTAGGAGAAGGAGGAGGAGAGTGGGCCACTTCACAAATAGAGGGTCCCTATGCCATCAGGTTTGTGCCATCAGCAGCTCTAAGAGACTTGTGGGTACGGCCCACACACGCACACACGCACACCAATTAGTTCGCAAACACACACACACACACACACACACACACACAAAAAACCACACACACGCAGGCCGAAGTTACTAAGGAGTGTGTCAGCGGCTATTCAGCTTTAACACAGTGCACGGGATCTTTAGTTTCCATTTGGTTGACGTGTCCACGCTCCAAAGCAGCAGAAAGCAGAAGCCCAGAGCTGAGCTCCGAGACGGCATGATGGGTATCTATGCACTCAGCCCCAGTCCTGCTTTTACCATCACTACAGCAGAGACGCACGGTCTGCATACTACTGGCTCGAATCCTTCTTAACGGTTCTACCTGTTCTAAAATAGTACACGGGTTATAACTTAGATACGAAGAGTCACCGGAAACAACTTTCATCCACAGACGTTATGAGTTTCGTTATTTCCCTGTCCCCACAAGCAGTGTTCCTAAAGTGTCCGAGTATCTGTGTATCTGTTTGTGTCCCTGATATCAGTCAGTCTTCTCTTCCTATCAGTAAAACACCTTTTAATACTAACGTGGATTATGCAGGCTATGCAAACACAGCTGAAGAATGACATTCTCTCTCTCTCCCTCCCTCCCTCTTTCTCTATCTCTGTGCTCTATCTATCTTCCTCTCTGCTATCAGTCTGTGCTGGCGTCACTGCTGCCGTTCCTTCCCTCTGTGTTTCGTGCAAAGGATTGTGGGAGTCATAACCCACATCGTACACAGCCCATGTAAGAGTGGAGGAATGGAAAAAACTCTCTCTCTCTTACTCACTTGCATAGAGACACACACACACACACACACACACACACACACACACACACACACACACAAACACACACTTAACACTTCTATGCTGATGGGATTTAGTCACCAGAGGATGATGGGCTAATCAATCAAGTGCTTAAAATCTATGCCACTCTATATTTGATCATAAACTATTGTGAACAAAGTAATAAATAAATAAATAAATAAACAAATAAATACACCACCATCCTGTTTTACTACAAAGGTTAGTAAGCCCCACTTAACCTGAACCCTTTGTCATGAAAAGAATATAACCATAATGTCATGAGCACTTCTTGGCAGATGTTTCAAGGGATCCTGGCTCTCCTGAGCTCCAGGGCACCCGGGCATGACACAGCATGCATCCATCATAAGTCAATCCATATGTGTACATCACAGGGCTATTCTACTATACATACAGGATATACTCCGTGTGTGTGTATGTACATCAAAGGGCTATTCTACTATATGTACAGGATATACTCTGTGTGTGTGTGTGTGTATCACAGGGCTATTCTAATATGCGTACAGGATATGCTCTGTGTGTGTGCGTGTGTGTGTGTACACCACAGGGCTATTCTACTATATGTACAG
>NC_045171.1:14318492-14320992 GCF_900700415.2 Clupea harengus
TGTGCCTCTGTGTGATATGTGATTTATGTCTCTGTGCATAGCTGAGAGACATCCAGGGTCAGTCTTGGAGAGCGTCGGACGACTCCTGACTGCCTGGTAGCTAAATTAATATCTTGTTCTAAGTTCTAATATCTAAGTTTGCGTCCTGACCGTACCACTAACTTAGATATAAGAACTTAGAACACGATATTCATTTAGTCTGCTTAGGGATTCTTACAGTTTTCTCTATGTAGTTCTTTTTCATCTGTAACTTAATAAAGACTTTCAAGATCCTGATCCAACGTCGTCTTTTATTCTGCTATATTTTCAGCACAGTTCAGGTCAGTTTGGAACCACATCGCAATACAAGATAATTTTGGGTAAAACCACTAAATTCCTCCTAATTCTAACAACCCTCAGAGACCGCTACTGCAGACACAGTTTTAAGATTTAGGATCTATTCTGTAGATGTGTAAATGACTGCTGTTTTCTGGTACTGTTTTTATTTTATTTTTTACTACACTTAGAGTAGCCATAAAGAATGTCATTGTGTACTGTGTATAATTACAACAAAGATTGTTCATGCCTTCATTCCATCGTAGTGGATGCCATGATGTGCTCTCTAAGCTCAAATGGTAGCTCTAGGTGCTAACAACGCCAAGGACATGGTTTAGACACACACACAAACACACATACTCACACGCACAGATCAAATGTATATCTTACATGCACTGTAAGTCCCTTTTGGTAACACTGCGTCCTGTGTGAATGCATGTTTGAATGCTTCCTCTTGTTAGCCGATTACATTACACATTGTGAGGACATGCCACTTCTTAGGGGAAACCACAAACACAAACACACACACACACACACACACACACACACAAACACAAACACACACACTGTGAGAACATGCCACTTCTGAAGGGAAACCACAAGTTTTACCTAAATATTTGCCGAAACTAAATCACTGCCTGCGATTGTTTGAGAAGGAAGTGACTGGAGGTGACACAAATAATCAAGACAAGAAACTCTTTTCAGCTCTAGTTTCGTTGCATAGTTCTGGTGTTTTTATTGGTTGGTTTGGGTCTGCTGGTGTTTCCTTAATAGCAGAACTTGTACTAAAGCTCAACCTCATTGCAAGGTGTGTGTTTTAACAAGCGGGCTGCATCTCACAAGAGCTGTGTGGTGTATTCGTGTTGAACCAATGAAGCCCAAAGAATGTGTCCTATGCCACCACTGCCATTGCTGGGAATAGGATTTACCACTCCACTCTCTCTAATTCTATGGTATAGCAATTATATCATTTCATCTTATAGCTTGACAGCTTAAACATTCATAGTCAGAGAGAGGGAGCCAGAGAGAGAGAGAGAGAGAGAGAGAGAGAGGCAGAGAGGGAGAGGCAGAGAGAGGTAGAAAGACAGAGAGATTGGGAGAGAGAGCGTGAGAGAGCGAGAGAGAAAGGGAGAGCGCGAGATAAAGAAAGCAAGGGGAAAGAAAGAGTGACAGAAAAGCTTTTGGCCTGCACTCAAACCATAAGGCTGTCTTCCACAGACGGCTTCTCCCGAAGGCTTTGCTATACCACAGACCTTTCAAACTCTGTTTCCCTTCATGGATGACAACAGTGGCACTCATTTATCTAAGAGGGCATGCGATTCTCTCTCTCTCTCTCTCTATCTCCCGTTCTCTATATCTCTCACTCTCTCTCTCTTAACGAGGCGATGGTGTGTCACTAGCGGGGGGAGCTGTGGTTAGTTTTTGACAGCTGCTTTTCCCCCAGTCCTGGCCACAGCTTTAGTGCTGCTGTCAGCCAAACACACACAAACACACACACACACACACACACACACTCACACAAGCACAAAACACACTGGCAGTGTAAGTGAACCACATGCAGTCCATGTCAACTTGAGGCAACGAAAAAGTTAGGCCTCTTGTATTTCTTGGGCACACACACACACTCAAACACACGCACTCACACACACTCACACACACTGTACTGTGTTTGTCTGAACCACTGAGGTCAACTGGGCATGACTATAACTGGTAAAGCTTTTCAATCTGGCACATGTCCTAACTTTTCCACACATTTCTGGTGCTGTTCGGGTGGAACAAAAATGTTCTGGTCTGGGGGTTCCAAGACACCTCTATACTTCTGCTTACCATGGACAAAAACGTGGATGGATGCACAAGTGAGCCAACTCACACAGCACAGAGTTCAAAACAAGTTGAACAGCCAATATCTAGCTCTCCCTTATACCATTGACTGCACACACACACACACACACAGTACTGTGTTTGTCTGAACCCCTGAAGCTCCCCCTCATACCAGCCCTTTACCAGCCATATAAATGCATCATCTAAATCTAAATGTACATGTATATGCATATGAAACCACCCAATAACAAGGTTTCAACATTGGGCTACAGTTTGAATTACATTGCAGGGCAATAATAATAATCACACTGCCCCCTTTGGCAACACTTCCAACACACAGCAGCAGATGCTGGTTCGGTAGAAA
>NC_045171.1:14333492-14353492 GCF_900700415.2 Clupea harengus
GGAAAACAAACATAATGACTACAGGCATTCATACACACACACACACACACACACAAATACACACACATTTGCCTCTATATACACACACACGGTGGTACATACACAGATTTTGAGTACACAATCACACCCATATACACACACACACACACACACACACACATACACACACAGGGCTCTTTGTAAGGCAGGAGGGCTGAACACCCAGGTAGAGGGTCTGGGCTCCGGCAGCTCCGCAGGCTCAAACACAAACACAGAGCCTGCAGGGTAAACACGGCCACCAGAAAAATGAGGGGGGGGGGGGGTGAGGAGAGAGGAGAGTGGCGGGACGTGCGTGTGTTTGTGTGGGGGGGGTGGACAGGGGATGGTGCTTGGAGGGCATGATGGGGCTTTTCAGGTGGGTATGTGTGTGTGCGTACCTGTGTGCGTGCATGTGTGAGGACAATGCTTACAAGCGCGCACACACACACACGCGCACACACAAACACACACACACACACACACACACAGACTGCCAAAGCTGCAATAAACAAACTGATTCTGAAACTCAGACAAAACGTCTGCAGAGACGGAGAGAATGGCTGACTGTTAGAACCGAGAAAGAGGGAGAATGGATGGATTGAAAAGGAGTGGAGGGAAGAGCACGAGGAGGAGGGTTGTTGTGTTTGTAAAAGAGAAGGAGGGCAAGCCAGAGGAGCTGGCCAGAGAGAAGAAGAAAACAGAGACCAAGAGAAAGGAGAGGAGAAAAAGGAAGTGAGAAGGAGGGATAGAAAGTCAGAAAAGGGAAAGGGAGAGGGGAGGAGGACGAGAAGAGAGTAAAATACACAGTGGGGCTCAGTGGTCATCAGTGTGTGGGTGGGTGGGTGTGTGTGTGTGTGTGTGTGTGTGTGTGTGTGTGTGTGTGTGTGTGTGTGTGTCTCTGAGAAAGGGAGAAGCTGCCGTCTGCTTTTACCTCGACTGGCTTAGAACAAAAGTGTCATTCAGGCAGACCGGGGCAGGGGGCAGCGCTAACACTTAGCCATTAGCCTGTGGTTTGTGGTTAGCGCTGCGCTAGCAGAGGGCTAGTCCCCACCCCCTCTATTTGTCAGAGGGCACCTGAGAGATGCTAAAGCTAATACTAGCACTTCTAGCAGCTCTTCTACACACACACATACACACACACACACACACACACACTCACACACTCACACACTCACAGATACAGACCCACACACATCTCAGAAAGTCTCCCTCATTTCTTGCTCAGGACAAACCACATTGGAAGAAACTTTGAAATAATTAATATTCTCTTTTTTATCTCTTTCTATTCCCCTGCCCTCCTTCCACTTTTCCTTGTTCATTCCCTGAGCGTTCTCTCCTCCACTCTCTCTCTTCCACTCTTACCTCTTACCTCTTATCTCTCTCTCTCTCTCTCTCCCTCCCTCTCTCCCTCCCTCCCTCCCTCTCTCTTTAGCTCCTTTGCTAACCCCCTTCCCTCCTTTCTCTCTCTCTCTCTCTCTCTCTCTCTCTCTCTCTCTCTCTCTCTCTCTCTCTCTCTCTCTCTCTGTGTCTCTCTCTCACTCACTCCGTTCTCTCACCTGTTTTCCTCGGGCAGAAGTAGTCAGTTTCTGCTGCCAAAAAAACGTTATGTACACAGCCGTGTAGCAGACGAGCCAGCGCCAGCTCCCAAACACACACACACACACAAAATCACCCCCTCCCTAGAGAGGACAGGCACTGCCCGCAACATGCTCCAATAAAACCTCTTCATGGGCCACACACTCATACACACACAAACACACAGAGAGAGAGAGCGAGAGAGCGAGCAAGCGAGAGAGAGAGAGAGAGAGAGAGAGAGAGACACACACACTATGGTCTCGCATTTCAGGCTGTTTGTTAATTTTATGCAGTCTGTTTTGATGGGTGTTCTGGAGTACATAAACAAACAGAAGCTTAGCCTCCACACACTGTTCCCATCAACCTGGGAGAGCACAGCAGAAAGAACAGAACAGATCAAAAGGAAAGGGGGTGAGAGATAAAAAGGCATGGAGAAAGAAAGAAAGAAAGAAAGAAAGAAAGAAAGAGAGAAAGTGATGAGTGAGAGAAAGTATGTTGGGGAGCAAAATAAGAAACCTTTTGAAATAAGAAACCACCTGTTGCCAGTGACCTCACCTGTTGCACACGCATGTGTGTGCATGCATGCATGCACCAATGTACGTGAGTGCTTTTTTAGGTGCATGTACATATGTGCCTTTGTGTGTGTGTGTGTGTGTGTGTGTGTGTGTGTGTTTGTGTGGTGTGTGCGCATGTCTGTGTGTGTGTGTGTGTGCGGCCATGGGTCTGACAGAAGGAGCACTGTAAAGGCACCTTAATCAGTTGACTGGCCAGTTGGTCCTCCGGATCCACACCAAACCCAGGCCAGATCAAGGCCAGACCCAGGCCAGACCAAGGCCAGACCCGTGGCAAAGTTATCTGGAGTTCTGCTGCTGTTTTCTTCCCCTCAGGCCTAATGCCCAACGGCCATCTTTTATGAGATCGTTCCCTTCGTCACTTTAACTGTTTACTTCCAAATAGTTCAAATACTTCAAAGCTCTACCTTCTTCTCCTTCCTCCGCTCTCTGAAACAAACACACACACACACACACACACAAACACACAGTTGGTTTTTCTCTCCTCTTTCACTTTCTCCATTCATCCCCCTCTCGGTCACTTTCCTCCTTTCTTTTTCCCTCTCTTTCCCTCTCTGTCTCTCTCTCTCTCTCTCAAAACAGTCATTTTTTTTCAACCTTTTCCACCTTCTCCCCTCACCTCTCTCTCTCTTGCTCTCAATGTCTGTTTGTAGGTAGAGCTGCAACGATTAGTCGACTCACGACGATGATTTTTATTGTCGACGCGTCATAAAATATATAATTTTTTTTTTTTTTTTTTTTGGCAGACGCTAGCAGAGCTACCGGTAATTTTCATTCGGCATTGCAATGCACTATAGGAAGTGCGAAATAGTGCATCTTTAACTAATAATAATTGACCATCATTGAGAAAAATGGAACAGAATCTGCAAATAGCCTAGCATACAAATCATGCACCGTTTTCTTTGCCCTCCGTTCTCGTACCTTCATGTGCTGCATATCAGAAATGGCCGACTGAAAAGCGAATTATTCAGAGACGGCTCATGTTACCATGGAAACAATAAACAAAGCTAGCTTTAGTAGATGCTGCATATGAGATATGGCTAACAGAAAAGTTGTCATTTTTCTCAATGATGGTCAATTATTAGTAGTTAAAGAAGCACTATTCCAGTATTTCAAAGAGAATGAGCTGTGGGAGCACAAGAACAGTGAGTGTCTAGCAGCAATTATCATAGACATATATGATATATCTATAACTTATAGTAAGGTTTAAGCTTACATGTTGGAAAACAGAACGTCTCATGGAGGATGCTTGCTAACGCTATTTCATTTATGTTAAGTGCAATGTAGTAAATCAGTGAATTATCAGAGTAGCCTGTATTTTCGTTTGTTCTGAATAGTTAACCTCCTCCACTTAGCATTCTTCAAACAAAAGATTGTGGAAAAAATATATATTTCATAAGTTGAATTTGAATGTCACTTGCAGCCCAGTTATTGCGTTATTTTGCACTTGCAGAGGCTTGATTGCTAATTTGAGTTACTTTTAAAACTTTATTTGCACTTTCTCTTTACTTTTAAAAGCATATTTGCACTTTAATTTGTATTACTATTTAATTTATGTATTATGATTACATTTGTTACTCAAATACATTTGAAATTCAAATTCCAACATTTTGAGTCGTTATTTTAATTTGCTATGGGAAATAATCATTAGATTAGTCGATTAATAGAAAAATTAGTCGATAGATTAATCGATTACCAAAATAATCGTTAGTTGCAGCCCTATTTGTAGGCATGTACTCTCTGTCTGTTTGTCTGCCTCTCACTCCCTCTCTCCTTCCCTCCCTCCCTGCAGTCCTGGTAGGTCTGATGGGACGGAAGTGTGAGCAAGACGAGAGCGAGAGCCGAACCCAAACAAACCCTGAGCCTTCTGGGAAGTTATTCTGCATTCCTCCCTAGGCTGCCATAAGTTCCCGTAAGTGTGCACCAACCTGTCTACCTCTCAGCTCACCAACCTGCCACACACACTATGTGTGTGTGTGTGTATGTGGACATATGTGTGTGTATGTGGACATATGTGCATATCAGTGGGTATGTAAGCTTGTGTGAATTTGTGTGTTTAAGTTCCTGTGTGTTTGTGAGCACACGTATATGTGTGTGTGTGTGTGTGTGTGTGTGTATGTGTGTCAGTGTGCGTGATTGATTTGCAAGTCTTTGCATGTGAATGTTTATGTGTGTGTGTGTGTGTGTGTGTGTGTGTGTGTGTGTTAAGCACTCCTTGTTAGTGTGTCCTGTGGCGTGTGTTTCTTTCCATATCTCTTTATTATTCTTAGCCTGTTTCTCCACTTGTCTCTCTGTCTATGCCATCTGCTTCTTCGCTCCTGCAGCAGACAGGCTTGATGCCCACATCAGACCACACCACACAGACCAGCGGACCACAGACCACCTCACAGACCAGCGGACCACAGACCACACCACAATACCAAACATACCACTCGATCATAGATACTAATGAGATACCACACAATACCAAACATACCAGTCGATCCTAAATACTAATGAGCTACCACACAAAACAAACATACCAGTCCACCATAGATATTAATGAGCTACCTCACAATACCAAACATACCAGTCCATCACAGTTACTAATGAGCTACCACACAATATCAAACATACCAGTCCACCATAGACACTAATGAGCTACCACACAATACCAAACATACCAGTCCACCATAGACACTAATGAGCTACCACACAATACCAAACATACCAGTCCACCATAGACACTAATGAGCTACCACACAATACCAAACATACCAGTCCATCACAGTTACTAATGAGCTACCACACAATATCAAACATACCAGTCCACCATAGACACTAATGAGCTACCACACAATACCAAACATACCAGTCCACCATAGACACTAATGAGCTACCACACAATACCAAACATACCAGTCCACCATAGACACTAATGAGCTACCACACAATACCAAACATACCAGTCCACCATAGATACTAATGAGCTCCCACACAATACCAAACATACCAGTCCACCATAGACACTAATGAGCTACCACACATACTGTACCAGACACATTAGTATACCATAGAACACTTAGCAACACCACAGACACCACAGAGACCATTGGACTACCATACAAGACCACACAGACCAGCAGACGATCCTGAAAAAAAAACTACACATTTACACAAACCAATAGACCAAAGATGCAGGCAGACTACAGAAACCAACAACAGACAACCACACGTGAACAGAGACACAAGTAGACAATCACACAAGACCATATAAAGCACACGGACCTGTAGAAAATCACACAAATCAGTAGACCACAGACAGCAGCACACAACCACGGAACACACAGACCAGCAGAGCTCTCAAACCCCCTCTTTGTACTACTGCTTTACTTTACTGAACATGTTTAGGCCTCTTTTAGGACTACAAGCGTTTCTTAAGCGTAAATACATACAATGCCATGTAATTGCAGTTTCATTGCTGTGTGTGAGTGAGCAAGAGAGTGTGTGTGTTTGTGTGTGTGTGTGTGTGAGCGAGTGTGTGTGCGTGTAAATGTGTGCGTGCATTTGCACACGTTTGCTTCCTGGGTTAGTTGAAGAAACGAATGAGCAGAGACCAAAGCAAGTAAGTAATCGCAATGGAAATGTACAGCAACCATTTGAACACACACACATACACACACAACCACCCTTTCTCTCAAACACACTAGAAAGGAAAGGAGAGTCGAAATGTGTTTGTGGGCATGAGGTAAACAGAGGCTTTCTGCAGAGCATGACTCATTCTCCACCAGCTACACCTCATCTAGGAGCTCAGCGGCCCGCACACACACACACACCGCAGACTATGGGAAATCAATTAAACACACACGCTTACAAGCATAAAACGACAACACGCTCTCTGTGCATTTGAGTGTGCTTGAGCGAGAATGTATGACAAAGAAAGATACAAAAGAAAGAGAGAAAGAAAAAAACAAACAAATGTGAAACAGGCAAGGCAAACAAACACCCTTAGAATAGCTCCTCAGGGATTGTACTCTCATCTAGTGCAGGGAAGCCTACAGCCAGTCCGTCTACGCAAAGCGTTTAAATGGCCACAGCGGCCAGTAGATTTCCACTCTGGGAGAGGGGCGCGTGCCATTTGGTACCTGCTGCTGGGTAGGGGAGTTTGTTTAGCAGGAAACAGCAGAACAGTGCTGGTGTGTGAAATCATTCTTGTAGACGCTAAAGATTGTCCCACAGCATAGATGACTAACTCCTCAACAGAGGATAGCGCATGGTTTAAGAGTGACTGACACACACACACACACACACTCTCTAACAGCAGTGGAGCATTTGTCCCATGGACTCTGACTTTTCAGACGTCTCTTTCTGTCACTACCCTTCCCAGGTTTCCCCTCCCTCCCTCTCTTACTCAGTCACACTCTTCTCCCCTGCTGCCTCTCTCATTCTCTCTTAATTTCCCTCCCTCTCTCTCTTAATTTCCCTTCCCCTCTCTCTCTGTCACTCTCTTCCCCCACTCCCTCTCTCTTTCTGTCGCCCTCACTCTCTCCCTATATCCCTTCAGAGAGATAGAGAGAGAGAGAGAGAGAGGGGGAGAGAGAGAGAGAGGGAGAGAGGGAGGAGAGAGCACACACTAAAACTTTGGCTGGCCTTGACTTGACATCAGCAAGGCAGTAAATTAAGAGGCCCTACTACTCCTAACACACTTCTACTCCTTAAAGCAGTGGCGTTATTAGTGAGTGTGTGTGTGTGTGAGTGTGTGCCCTCCTCTCAGTCATCACAATTGACCTGCCTGGCCTACAAACAAACACACACACACACACACACACACACACACACACACAGTATGGTGGCATCTATAATTCTGTAACTTCCTCAGGTAAAATGGCTTAACAGACCCACATAGGTTGAGTTGGAGGCTTTGTTACCCTTAAACTAAGCTGTTATGACCATGAACGCACATTATGTATTTATGGATTATCACTACACAACACACACAAACACACACGATTCAGAGAGGGCATCAACAAGGACAGACAGCAAAAAGTTAGTAGAGAGTGTGTGTGTGTGTGTGTGTGTGTGTCTGTAATGGCGCTGTCCTGGAGGTCCTGTAGAGGAGCAGGTCAGACGGAGAAGAAAATCGTCGTGCCAACAGTTGGCGCAGTCAATGCAGCGACCAAACACACACACACACACACACACACACACACTCTCTCTGCATCTGAGTTCAGTCCAAAGCCACATGCCACCACAAACACACGTATTCTTAAAGGCACATGCCACCACAGCAAGACCACAAACACACACACACACACACACACACACACACACACACACACAAACACTACAATACTACACAATGCTATACTGCATGGACATGCTTTATGACTCTACACACACTTCCAAAAAGACACAAACACTGATGATTTAAGACACACATTACTGTACTCTCTCCATCACAATCACATAAAGTATAAACTTAAATATAAAAGAGGGGAAATGCAGAGTTTCCTAAACAATAAGTAACATAATTACCATACCATTCATCACATAAATCATCACAGAAGACACTCCATTAATTTGGTCTGCAGTGAACACCCCAGTGTGCTCCAGAGGTGAACAGCTGCGTGGTACTAAGCATCCTGTATGACTGTCGGTTACACTGTTCCTACACACACAGACACACACACACACACACACACACACACACACACACACACATTCACCATCTTAGTTCCTGTGGGTCAGACTGTGTACGTGTGTATATGTTCACCATGCACTGCGTGTTTGTGTGTGTGTACCACAAGTCATGTACAAGATAATCATTCCAATTCTCAACATAGCTACTCTGCTACGAGTACTAGTCTGTAACAGGGAGAAAAATGAAGGAAAAAAAAGTGCACTCTGCAATCACTCAACTAAGTAATTAGGGTCCCCGGTCCCAATCTAAACCACATCTAAACACAGCGAATCAGTCCAATTACTGAGACTAGTGCGGCCCACATGCAGGCCTGACAGCTCAGCCCAGCTCAGAGCAAATGAGCAACGAGCAACACATCGCAAGGAGGTTTATGTGTTGATGGAACAGGGCGGGTAGGGGCAGGGGCAGGGGCAGGGGTGCGTGGTGCAGCCCAGGGGGGACGGGTAGTTGAAGGGGGGTTGAGGGGTGGCCCCTCTCTTTGTACAGGAGGGGGAGGGGGGGTGGATGTGGGGTGGGGGTGCTTTCCCGAGGCCTTTGACACATATATAGCTGAAGCAGAGTATTGTCATTTAAATAGCTCCTTCGGAGGGCCTCTCTGTCTCTCCCTCTCTCTGTCTCTCTCTCTCTCTCTTTCTCTCCCTCTCCCTTTCTCTCTCTCTCCCTCTTTCTCTCTTGGCAGCTGGTGTGTGTCACACCAACCATAATAACCCTTCCTCTGACAATTAAAAAGAGAGGGCGGAGAGAAGGAGAGAAAATAGGCAGAGGGCAATGGATACAAGTCAAGAGAGCGGGAGCGAGAGAAAATAGATGGAACGAGTTGGAGAGAGAAAGGCGCAGAGAGAGTGATGAGAGCGCTGGTCGTGCAAAGATTGAAAGAGACAGAGGAGATAAGGAAAGAGAAAGAAAGAAAGAAAGAAAGAAAGAAAGAAAGAGAGAGCCACACGCCTTGTGCCAGCAAGCTTGTTGTAGGAATAGGAGAACCCTCCTTCAGTGTGTGTGTGTGTGTGTGTTAGGGATGGGCATTCGATTAAATTGTCTTAATCGATCGTCGGGAGAATTAACGATCGATTTTCGATTAATCATTAATATTTTTATATTAAAATTCACTATTTATAGGCTATATTAAAATGCAGTGAAAATAGAAAAAAACACAGCGTGTTTCCTCATTGAGATCTTTATTACAAGATGAACAACTCTTGTGGCAGTTAAACTTACAAGATGGACAACTCTTGTGGCAGTTAAACGGGATCCGTTCAATGGTTACACTTGAAAATATGCGCTGCTGTACTCTTAAGCAGCGGAGCCGACAGCTAGAAGCCGGTGCTCATAAACACAACTTTTTTTTCTCTCTAACTAATTAATCTCACATTTTGAAATTCATTCATCTAGATTCATCGTGATTAAAAGTTTGTTTTCTTCTCAAGACTAAATCTTATAAATTAACGAGTAATCACTTCAGACAGCGTGTATTTTAGACACTGTTGTTCAATTGTATTTTTTTCGTGCTCCCTCGCCGTCATACAAGGAATATATGCGAGACACAATGGTGCCCCTCGACGGTAAATCGTAAGAATTGTCCCCTGAAGCAATTCGAATCACCTCAGTCAGCCCACCGTCTTCAACTATGTTGATGGGCCGACAGTCACCGGCAAACTAAACTGCTACAGCGTTGGTAACCTTTACACGGACTGGTCTAGTTAATTTCCTAGAGAAGTCGTGGAGTGTGGGTTGGCGACCATCTAACCTGGGACTGCTTTCTGTCGGGTGCTTTGCATTAAGGTGATAACTTAAAGACGAGCTGCTTCTGTAATAGCTACATTCAGCTTGACAAATGCTACATACAACTTTAGTTTTGTCGATTGTTCTGTCATTTTGCCTCTTAAACAGAAACTTTCCGCCCAACAATCCCTCAGCTCTCTCTATCTTCAACTACCGTCTCGGTCTCTTCTATCTAACTGACTTGCAGACACGCGGCAGTTTCGTGCCATGGGTCAACGCGCACCGGAAGTAAACAAAGTTGCGTTAACTGCGTTCAAATATTTTATTGCATTAATCTCGGCCACAATAATCTCATAGAATAACGTGTTAACTTTGACAGCCCTAAAATAAATAAATTACACGCACACTACGCAACAGAACATGCATTAGTTTTAATCGATGAAAAAATAATTTCATCGAGGAAATTCTTAATGATCAATGAATCGATCGTCGATTAATTATGCCCATCCCTAGTGTGTGTGTGTGAACACAGAAACACACACAGACATGATGCCATGCAGCAGACTGGCACAGGCTGCAGAGCATCTTCTCATTGCACTAGAGAGTGCATGGTGCTTAAGTATTGATGAGTGGGAATGCTACTGAGTGTGTGTGTGGGTGTGTGTGTGTGTGTGTGTGTGTGTGTGCGTGTGAGTGAGTGACCTGTGTGTGTGACCTTTGTTAGTGTGTGTGTGTGTGTGTGTGAGTGACCTGTGTGTGTACTTCAGCCATAAACAGCGGTCACAAGTGGAACACTGATTCCACCCAGGATTGTCTCACTGATAACGTCTCACACCCTTGCTCACACTGGTCTTCTTCAAGTACACACACACACACACACACACACACAAACACACACACACACACACACACACACACACACACACACACACAGTGTATCATCCCTTACCTCACTGACTTCCAAAACAGACGAGACAAACAAACAAGCGTAACTGACTCCCCATCACACACACACACACCGGTGGGATTCATCTTATGTTCTGTCCCAGAGGACTTCTCTGCGACTCCTTACAGTCGGGGGAGTGTTGGGTACCTTCTGAGGTCCTAAATCTGGTACAAAGTGCTACTAAAAAAAAAAACTCTGCCAGTCCAGAATGGCAATGTGTTCATGCTAGGGACAGATCTCTGCAGTACTCTAATTCAAATGTGCTTCACTGGCATGACACATGATGCACTGCATTGCCAAAGCATCACAGGAACAGTAAAACATGAACACAAGTGGAAAAAAGAGAAAACACATGTTGGTACACAAACAGATGAGGCTACATCTGAAATGAAATTAGTTACGTATCTGTACAACCATGCTGCCATGTAGTAACTGCAGGAACAAACTCAGTGACAGACATGTCAATCACCCTAACAGAGACACAAGGTCCCAATGGGCCTGATGAGACCATGACACCTGTCACTCTTTTTACTTTATTAGTAGTAGTATTGTCCTCAATGCATGGTATGTTTATATTATATAGTATTTTAACCTTCACTTCATAGGCGGAGATCCCGGGGGGGACGGGGTGGACAATCATTGAAAAAAAAAAAAAAAAAAAATGAAAAAAATATTAATATTTAATAAAAGCATTACGACACAAGCGGTGCTAATTATAAACGTAAAACAATGTGTTTTTTAAGTGTTGAAAAATCATGATCCCCATATTCCTCAAAGTGGTTTGGTTCACGCTATTTCCAACAGGCGGGGGTACCGGCAGCTCCGTGTTTTAGTCAATCAGCCCAGTACATGGTCAGATTGTTAGATTGTTTCCTCCTCTCTCCCCTGTCATTGCCGCTATGATACACGATATGTAAAGAGATTGACCTCATTCTCGAACGCAGTTAAGAACATGTAAAGAAGATTTTTTTTCTAAACTCCATTTTCGAAGTTCCTGGGACAATTCTGGCAATCATGAAAGTTTTCTCATCTGGGATTCATTCTTACCTTTGAACAGAATTTAAGGACGCTAAATATCAGTCATAAATCAGCCAGATTGGATTGCTCCCGTGTTCTTAAGGGCTGAATTTGTGAGAAATCATTGGTGATTGCGTTCACATCAATTCTATAGCATACAAATCAAATAGTGAGACACTGGCAGTCAGTCTGCTCTCTATATTTAGTTTGAAATATTGTATTGAGAAACATATGATTTAACAGTGAAATTGACAACTATATGTTTCCTTTTCAAAAACTGTTATTTCACAAAACTTTTCTGTTAGCCATTTCTGATATGCAGTAGCTATGTAGATACTAAAGCTAGCTTCGTTTGTTGTTTCCATGGTAACAGGAGCTGTCTCAGAATAATTCGCTTTTCTGTTGGCTATTTCTGATATGCAGCACACGAAGGTACGAGAACGGAGGGCAAAAAAAACGTGCATGGATCATGCATATTTCAAATTGTGTATATGTACAAACATTTGTATATTTGAATGTGTGCATTTTACTGCTATAAATAATATAGAAAGCAGGTGTTTTGATTAGGGCTGAACGATTTGGGAAAATAATCTAATTGCGATTTTTTACCAAAATATTGCGATTGCGATTTAATATGCGATTTTTTTTTTATCCTCTTTTTTTCCCAACAAAACGTAATGAATGATTCAAATATGACCAACACAATATTAGATACATTTAGTGTAAAATATTCTTTCCCACATTTTACATTTTTATTTAACTGCTCATTACAGAAACAAGAACAACAAATCGGTGGCTTTGCCACTGTGCATTTTAGTAATTTAAAAAAGTCATTTTAAGTATAAACACTAGGCATGCACTTTTTAAACACTCTGTGCAAAATGTACCATCTTAAAAAAAAATCGCGAACGTTGCGGTTAGAAAATCGCGTTCTATCATATCGCGATTAAATCGCAAATGCAATTAATCGTTCAGCCCTAGTTTTGATGGTTGTTTACATTTGCCCTCTCTGTCAGTAGTTTGATTTGTATGATTTGCAGATTCTGTTCCGTTTTTCTCAATGATGGTCAATTATTAGTAGTTAAAGAAGCACTATTTCGATCATTTAGATTTCGTTTCAGTATTTCAAAGTGAATGAGCTGTGGGAGCACAAGAACAGTGAGCGTCTAGCAGCGATTAACATAGAGCCAGAGCCAAGTTGCAAAGGAGCGTTAGAAATGCTCTGCTTAAATGTATTAGCTTTAGTAGCTGTAGCTAGATAAACACTGCCACCCTGTGGACAGTAGATGCGATAGAAGACGCTGTTTAGTTTACTTTTTATTGTTGAACTGATCTACCACGGGAGAAGACGTTCATGCAGCTGAATTCCTCCTTGAAGAGCCTTCGTTTGCGTTTGAACTTTGGACATTATTTGTCTGTGAGTAGATATTTTGTGTTAGTACATTTAATGCCGTTTAGAGAATTTAAAAATGACGTCGAATTTCTGTTTGTAAATGTTATTAGAATTCGGTATTTAGCAGCTAAGTTATGCTAGCTCTCGTGACAGCAATTTTTTCATGTCCCCCCCCAGGAATTACTCTCTGAAATGTTACCATGTAATGTCCCCCCCTACAATGAAATGGGATCTCCGCCCCTGCTTCACTTAAAGGTAAGTAGTAAATCGACAACTGTTATTTAAAATCATTTTTAGTTCATTTGTGTATTACGCACTGAGCTTTTTTCATATTCAGTTGAAAAGATAAGCAGGCCTACACTAATTAATGGTGCATTGCCACTTTATAGAAACGGAATGTGGCCCGTTCATCGTTCTATCTTGATCAAGTTGTTTTCATGAACGTTGGAAGCCGTAATCGTAATTGAATTGAAGCCCTACTAATCCAATTGATTTGAATTGAATTGATTGTTCAATTCGGCTAATTGCTCCTCACTGTCCTTTTGCTGTCGGTTCAGCGGACTCCGTCAATACGAAACAAACATAATGGCTCGGACCTAGCCATATACTATTCCAGCCAATCAACAAAGTGCTTCTGAAGCATGGAAGGGAGGGGTGTTAACAGCCTTTCACCAGAATCACAGGCTGCACCTTTAATGGCAGACAGGCATGTCTGTTGCTCGGTGCGCTCATCCACACTGCCACTGTTGGGCAGAAGTTAAGAATGAAGTCACATATTACTTGAGCGTTGTGAATTGTGTATGTGTGTGTGTATGTGTGTGTGTATGTGTGCGGCGTGTGGGTGTGTGTGTGTCCGTCGGTGTGTGGGTGTGTGGGTGTGTGTGTGTCCGTCGGTGTGTGGGTGTGTGTGTGTCCGTCCGTGCGTGTGTGTGTGTGTGTGGTTTGTGTGTGAGTGTGTGTCCGTCCGTGTGTGTGTGTGTGTGTGTGTGTGTGGTTTGTGTGTGAGTGTGTGTGTGTGTGTGTGTGTGTGTGTGTGTGTGTGTGTGTGTCCCTTCCTGTGTCTCGGGGAAATAATGCTTGAATGGAGCTAAGGAGAGTGCTGGCAAGTGGCAGGCAGGCAGGCAGGCAGGCAGGCAGGCAGGCAGACAGACAGACCTGTGGAGCTGTTCTCGAACTACCAGTTTACCACTCACACACATACACTCACACACACAGTGGTCAGGTGGATAGAGAACATCAGTCATCCATGATTGGCAGATAAGGAGTTCCAATAGAAAAAATAACTATGATAATCTATGGGATTAGCTATGTTAAGAGGACAACATTTTGTTCTTTAAGAAAAAGAAAAAGATTCTACAAGCCTAAGAAAGCCTCCTTAATGTCTTTCTTAAGGGCAAACACAGTTCAAGAGCAAAGCCATAAGGATTATGTGCACTGTTCTCAGTACTACTAGGCACTTTCCAAACAGATTTCAAACTGCAGCCCAGATCAGCTGGAAAATTCTAGAACGTTCTGGAATGCACGCTTCCATTCCTTTAGATTCTAAGATCAATCTAAGATCTGGAACACACTTTTTCTCTTCTTGGAGCAAGGATAGACAGTTCCATGTCTCTGATCACTCCAGAGGAGCTCAGCTCCCAGCACTCCATGCAGATTCCACTCTATAGCACACTGTACATAATTCTGAGTTTCGCACAGGTTGGGACAAGATGCAGAGCAGGTGATTTAATAGTCTCCTGAAAAGTCAACACCATCAGTCTGCTGATATGTCAGTAGCCCAAAGCCAACAAGCACATACATGATTGACTGCTGTCTCTGGCAGTCCAAACCCCCAGAAATTAAATGCCGAACTAACTACCAAAACAACAGCTCCCTTTAACTGTTTAGGACCAATAAGAACACAGGACTCAACACCTTGCCCCTGTCCATACGGCCAAGGTCAGAGTTTGACGACGGCTCGTTTTGAGAAGTGTGTGTTGGGCCCCTGAGCTAATGCTGAATAGCAGGAGAACACCTCAGCGCGGCTGCGTGGTGTATGATTAACCTGGAGCCTTGCGCAACATCCTGCAAACTCAACTAAACCTGCACTCCCTTCACTGCTATCTAAAGCATAAGTAATGATCAACTAGAGCCCAACATACACACACACACACACACTGCCTCTCCCTCGATGGGTACAGACACCATGGCGACAGGCATCATGGAGGATTTGAGGACAAGCGACATCACCTGTCTAACTACTTTAGAAAATACTGCATGATAAAGCTTGCAGGCCTCCTGAAAAGCCATTAATCAACTGTAATAGGTCCAGCAAGAGAGGCACTAACAATGCCAGTGGTTTGCACAGAGAAGGAGTGTGTGTGTGTGTGTGTGTGTGCAGCAGCAGCGTTGCAAAGCTGTACTGTGGATACTTTACTAGGCCATAACACAGAGAACGTCTCTTCCAGCACGTGACATTTGAGCTCAGCATCCTATCAGCAGCAATCGGCCACATTAGCAACTTTTTCAAATCCTTTAAGTTTAGACGTCAGACTCGTGCCAGAAGAACTAAAGCTGGAAGAATGTGCTCGCTTGGCCAAAGTATGACTCGTAAAACACCAGGGAAAAACAGACTTGTTTCAAAGATGGCTGATCCGCACCAGACAGGCCCCTGAAGCGCTCAGCGAAAGTGATCACAATAGTCAGCAACACGACTCTAAAGGACAACAAATCAACAATCAACAAACCAAACCCTCCGCCAGCACATGACCAGGAGGTGCAATAGAAGGGCTGTGCGCTGCTGACAGGCAGGGCATTGATAACCTAAGATGGCCACTGGCACCGGTGCTCGGGCTGGAGCGGCAGGCGGAGTGTTAACACGGAGGCTTTATTTGGGGCCTTATCGCTTCTCCAGATTGGCCCGTGTGGCGTTGGGTTTCACGTCGCTTGGCAGAGATATTTCGAGATGTGAGATGCGTGTCTGGCAGCAGAGCCAGCTTGGGCTGGGGGGCGGGTGGGGGGGGGGTTCCTGACTAACGTCTAACAGCCCTCTCAGGAGGCCCAGGAGATACACAGCACAGCACAGCATTGACCTGCACAGCACAGCACAGCACAGCACGACACATCACAACACAGCACCTCACAACACAGCATCACACAACAAAACACAACACACCACAACACAATACAGCACAGCACACCACAACACAATACAGCACAGCACACCACAACACAATACAGCACAGCACAGCACAGCACAGCACAGCAGGGCAGAGCAGCGCAGTCCAGGACAATGCCTCTCAGCTGGCTGGTTATTCCCCTCGGCTCTGGGTGTTCTGCCATGGCAGCATTTTCATGCACTGTAATCAAAACACATTTCACTGGAACAACAAGGTCCTCCTTCAAGAGGTTGCTGACAGGAAAAGAAAAGAAAAGAAAAAAGAAAAGAAAAGAAAAGAAAAGAAAGAAAGGAGAGGAAAAAAAAACAAGAGAAGCCGCAGCAGTAGATCAACACCGTTGGCGATGCACTTGTTAGACTTCCGTCTGGGGGAACCAGGCTGCTGTGTTTGATGGTTTTTGTGGTTGCCGTGGTCACAGAGTGGGATCCCCTACAGCAAATCCTCATAACCCAACCTGTCAGAACCTCAGTGTGGCAGAGAGGAGGAGATCATCTTACTGCAAGATTGGCAGGGGGGGGCAGAGGAGTAGGGGAAGAAACGGAGGTGAGTGGAGGAGGAGAGCAGTGATAGTAGGGGAAGAAGAGGAGGAGAGAAGCGGAGGAGCGTGGTGAGGAGGAAGAAGAGAGAGGAGGAGGTGGAGGAGAGGAAAGAAACGCAAGATTGGCGGTGGCCCTCAAATTTCAGTGGGGCTGACTGAAGGAGGAAGAAGACAGGAAAGGGGGAGAGGAAGAGTAGAAGGAGGAGGGGGAGAGGAGGAGAAGGACGAGCACTGTATCCGTGGTGGTCCGTAGCGGTCTGACGGGCATATCAATACCAGCACCTCTCTTTAGATAAGGGAGCTTTCATCAGGGGACACGCTGTTCTGTGATGCCTGCGACTCTCCCAAAAACACTCTTTCACATTTAATTTCCTTTTCCCTTTCAGACTCAAACTATGTGGAGTTTCAGCACGACTCGCTTCAATGTTCAACTTCCAAGAAAAGTTATCAGACTGGCACTGGTTGTCTTCTACTGGCCTACAGCACATGTTTGCCACTATTTTCTGTTTGACGTTTTGTTGAGATTAACTACAAAGGCATTTTAACCCACTAAAAGACTGACAAATGAGTTTAAATTCAGTGAGAAAATAAATCCACTTGCAAACCCAGGGTTACCCCAACCCTGCCTCCCCCTCCCCTCCATAAGTGAACTGTGAGTTAGATAGTAAAAGTGTAGCTAGGAGAGCAACAGCAACGATGGCTTTGTTGTATCTATGGTGAGTAGCCTAGATTATCCCCAGTATCTGCTGTTTGGGTGTCAAATATTTGTGCGCTGGGTACATACCAGCCTACAGCTCTGATATAAACAGGATATTTTGATTTACTCTTGGGAAAACAGCCTGTAGTCTGTGCATGCATAGTATTGCAAACTCAGATTGGGTTTATACTGGTTTCTTTTATTATAAGAGTGTGATCATTTACCATATGCTTCTCTGTTACTCCGACTCTTTTTTTCTCTTCTTTTTTTTCTTTTTCTCTCCCTCTCTCTACTTTCGTTCGTACGCTCTAGTTCTTTCCTCTAGGTAATCCCAAATGATCCCCAAACACCAACGATTAATAACAATGTAACCATTGTGCGGTGATTTACCTTGTTTGAAAACTCTACCCTGAGCAACTCAGAGAGTAAGCTGAAAGTTTTCAGGTCATGACAGCCAACTGACCTGGCGGATCACACACTCTTTTTCAACCGCCATGCTGGTGTTACGACACTGCTTTAGAAAATACTTCCAGGTGGTAGGTTATATGAAGGTAATGGGTGAGGGTACTTACAGGTAATAGGTAAAAGCGCTAAGGCCGGTTGGCACTGCGGTCAGTCCCCGTCCCGAGCAGTCCGCCCCTCCGTCTTCACAGCGGCACAGCGGCGAGCATGTCGCCGGAGTCGACTGCCCTTCTCCAGCGTTTCCATGTTGTAAGAAACACCATCCAAAGAGTAGCAATATCCGCATAACCGACAAGTGAATTCTCATGTTTTGAAAAAAGGGAGAGCTCAAACGGCCTGTGTATTCAAATCAATGGTTGTTAGACTGCTTTTCTTAAAATGAGGACAATATCGGCCTCATAGGGCTTGTCGCGGTCGGCTTCGACTGGAACAACAAATCTGATCAATTAGTGGACTAGCGAATAAATCCTGCAAATACAAAATTCCTCTTTCCGTTTTGGTCTCACGCTCGAAATGTACATTTTTGTCTGTATTTGCCTCACGTTCTTCTAATAAC
Source organism: Clupea harengus (assembly GCF_900700415.2). Taxonomy (NCBI): domain Eukaryota; kingdom Metazoa; phylum Chordata; class Actinopteri; order Clupeiformes; family Clupeidae; genus Clupea; species Clupea harengus. Next base: position 14,351,824 of record NC_045171.1, read on the forward strand.
AACAAAAGGTAAAAGGCGAAATTGCTCCAGTCGAGATTCATGCGGCGTGGACAGCAAGCTTCACACACGGCTAAGTCACACCACCGAAAACAAATAAACACCTAACGTTTTTTTTCTTTTTCGCTGTCCCATTAAACTCGGGACTTCAGACGTTGGGCTATCCAAGATCCCAGCCAAGTCAATGTTCACGCAGCGCGCCAGACCACGTCCGTTGCAGTATTTTTTTTTCGGAATCTTTCCCCCCCGCTTCTCGGATTTGTTTCCTGGACAAAAACACGGTCAGTTTCTAGCCATTCCTCACGTTTCCTCCCCTGTTTCTTCCACCACCCGCGATACTGCCCAGCTCTCTCTCTCTCTCTCTCTTGCTCACTCGCATGGAACGCTGCAGAACAGCCTGCTACTCAAACTGCTGAATATGTTAATACCGACTTACATATTAATGACCAGCAAACGTCACGGACGGCAGACCTGTTGGATAAAGCTGAGGTTTGCGACCACCACAACTCGTGGTCTCTCGAGCGTACGGTGCAAATGCATAAATCACGTATCAGGTTTTCCATATCACTTCACCGGTGTTTACTGGTAATCTTAGTTTTAAAATGGTCAAGGGCTAGGGCTGCAGACCACCACCCGTTTAAATGACGCTGGTTATTTTCAGAAACGAAAGTATCAAATGAACCCGGGTCCGATTTACATATGTGCAGGACAAAATGTGTTGCTGTTTCTAGCCCTGTTGCAGATAACCTACTTTATATTGTTCACATGCTTTAACTGGTACTGGTAAATCTCAAAAGCCTATCCTATGTTGATTCTCTATGCATAGCTTTTGTTTTCCAGAGTTTTGTCTAGCCTATTTGTAGGCTGTTTGAAGCCTCATGCACACTTGTGTCAGGGAGGTAGATAAACCACACCAGAAGTGGCACACAAATGAGGAGATTTTCAGGCTCCCACTTATTCTTTTCTTGCTTTAGTGGTGGTCTGATTCTGATGTGAAACATCCACATCACAAGATGTGCATTTTCTGTTCAAGAACACCAGAGATCCTGAAAAGACAATCAATGAGTACTCCACAGTAATTCACAGATGACTTGGAGTGTGGAGTAAATGGTTCTGTAGTGGCTTAAGTAGCTGTTTTACAGCCTCTTCATTAACAACATTCATGTGGTCTCCTATCCTGTAATTTATAAAAGCCAGTACTCCATTAGTGGGCCTATAGAACCATCACATGCATATATGAATAGAAAACATTTTTACAACTTAATTCCACAATTTCATTTCATTTCATTTAAACATGTTTAATACATATTTTCTCAACGACAACCCTAATTAGATTTAAAGCATGAAATGTGTATGCTGAAGCTGAATTTGAAGTGAATTTAAAGAGACAATGAAGTTGATTCAGAAGTCAGTTTCCTGACGTCTCCAACACGCTGGAGACAAAAAGTGTTTGGGAACAAAAGACATTCTGTCATCCGTCCTGGAGGACGAAAAATCCTCAGCGGAGGGCCAAGAGGACACGTCTCATCCCCAGACACTTGGCCACATGGCTCCTCTCTTCCTGTCAAAGGGTTGTACTTGTACTTGGCATTGTCAACACGAAAATAAATACAACCGTTAAAAAGGTCCTCCCGTGGGAACGTATAAATAAACGGGGATGATTGTGCCGACG
>NC_045171.1:14355992-14383492 GCF_900700415.2 Clupea harengus
CCCAAGAGTCAACTGCTAGTGGTGTGCTGGTGGCTTCAGGCACTCTAACTTCAAGCAGAAAGATGGATTTCCTGTATGTTTCCCTCAAACACGACACAAATAAGTGAAATACACCAAACACAATTACACCAGATCACACAAATAGATTTACTCTGTCTCTGTTACAAACACGTGCACACGCAAACACTAGAAAATGTTCCTTGATAAGACAATACATGCCCTATACACACAAAGACACACACATGCCCACACGCACACACTTTCACTCACATACACGTACATGCACATACACACACACGCTCACTTTCATATGCACACACATATACAATCTTACTGCCACAGGCACACAAACACACACTCTCACATGCACACACACAGTCTCACTCACAAACATACTCACACACACAAACACACACTCTTACACACACAGAGAGACTCTTACTCACACACACATACTCGTATTCACACACATACAATCTTACTGCCACAGGCACACAAACACACATTCTCACATGCACACACACAGTTTCACTCACACACACAAACACACACTCTTACACACACAGAGATACTCTTACTCAGACACACATACTCATAGGCACACACACACACACACACACACACACACACACACACACACTTCCCTGGGAGCGAGAGTCACAGTGAGAACAGGGTTCCTGAATGCGTCCGGTGTCCTCTCTCGGACAGGAAGAGGTAGGGAGGCTGGCTGGCAGGCAGGCAGCGTGCATGCAAATGTTATTTGCATAAGTCACATCTGCCAGGGCCACGGAGAAAAGGCACTTGTTATGATAGATCACCCCCGAGACAGACCACATTTACATGGCAAATGTTCAAAATCTGCTCACAAATAGGTAGTGACTATCACAACAGCTTTATCAAAGCAGCAGCCTTGAGAGAAAAGGAGAGAGGAGAGGAGAGGGAGAGAGAGAGATTTACCAAAGATAGGGTGACCTTTAAACTTTTCGTAAAGTCAAAAGAAAGTTGCTGTTCCATGTTCGGAGGAAAAATGTCAAGGCTGTTGTGATATGCTCTAAATCACAGTCAGTACAGAAGTGAGAAAAAATGGCTACGATCTTACTCAAATTGTTTAACAAACACACACACACACACACCACACACACACACAGAGAAAGAGACAGAGAGAGAGAGACTTACATTTCCACACCTTAATCGCACACACATACACTCACTCAGCAATTACTATTAAAATATACATACACCAACTTAGAGAGTTTATGCCAGCTGAAAAACACATTCATATACACATACTTAGACATAACCATGCAGTTTCACACACACACACACACACACACACACACACACACACACACACACACACACACAGTCTGAAAGGTAGACCTGTTATTGACAGGTAATCACAGTCTCAGTTGAGTCTAATTAACCTCCTCTCAGTCTCCTGTGAGGTTCACTGTGAAGGGGCAACCCCCCCCACACACACACACCTGCTTGTGCACACACTCACACAAACACTCTCTCTCTCACACACACACACACTTGCTTGTGCACACATACACACACAATTGCTCACACACAAACACACACACACACACACTCATGCAGACACACAGTCAAGAATATTGACACACATAAACACACACACAAATACATACACACAGACAGTCACACATATACACATGTAGACACACTCAAACAAGCATGAACACACACAAACCTCAACATCTGATTCTGGAACATTTATGTCATTCTTCCACAGATATAAAACCAGCAGCTGATTCTTAGTGATTTGGCTCTCCTGAGTTTAATTCCTCCGCACCAGCTGACAGCTGCTTAAAATACCCGTTTCTTCATTCCATACATTGAATGTCTTTAGAGGGCAGGATATTATCAGCAACACGTTATTGTCGAAGACTGAGAAGTCTAAATAGTAATTATCCTTGCTGTTTGTCACCTTTGGCGTTTTGGAGAGTTTTTCGGAGTACCCATTCAAAGGCGAAGAAATACGGCCATCTAGCGGCCGTTTGAAATTACAACTCGGTTGGCATAGTGACGGTGCGGAGGCACACTTGCAGTGTGACGAATCTGAATTACTTTCCCTCAGATTGCGCTGAGCTCGTTGTACCTTACTGACCTAGGCAACAGATAAACTGAAAAAAATGATTAAACCCACATAGAATCCAACTCTTTAGTGGACCTGGCCTTGATCTTGGACGGATATGGTTGTCACCTGTGATCTGGCAGTCTCTTTCAACCCAGTTCAAGATATCATCACTATCACTATACAAATCTCACGAGTTCGGACATTGATGACGTACACTTGGGAAGGAATCATTAGTTGTTATTAACCTATAGCCTATCCAAATTACATTACATTAATAAATAAAGGAATCATTTTTTGTGAAATTATCATTTCCTTGACGCGCTATTGTGCTGAACGGCACAGCACCGATCCCCCGCTTTGAGTTGGAGTATGACTCTGAACCGAGAAAAGGAGTTTGAGTTGCAGCGGTGCATTACCGCCCTCTCCTGGTTAGACGTGGTACATTCGTCCATGTGAGATATAAGTTGGTGCAGTGCAGCTTCATAAAGTGCAGTCTGTTTAACGCAGCCATTGGGAACCAAGTGTACCTCAATGACGCAAACAAGAGAGGCATCTGCGGTCACAATTCAAATGCTTTAGTATCAGCAATACAAGCCGTCAGGGACAGAGAGAGAGAGAGAGAGAGAGAGAGAGAGAGAGAGACTGATATGTATATATACCAGGGACGTGCGGTCCTATGAGTCATCTTGAAAAGTAAAAAAAAAATAAAAAAAATATTGATATTTCTCTACTAATCTGTGGTATAGGTGTAATTTCTGCATGATTCCAATCATTTCGAGCATTTTTATAATCAAAATCGCTGAATTCGCGCATGTCCTATTCAAATAGACGGGAGAAAACAAGGGACGTGCGGTCAGGTTAGGCACCATGTATTGTCTATGGGAGCTAGTGAGGCAGTGCCTCACCTAGGATTGCGCAATCGCTCGTGCGCATGCGTAGAACCTTTGAGCTGAGCTCAAAACGCATTGAAAAATCATGTAGGTGAGGCACACAGTACCTCTGCCTCAATAAAGGGGGCGTGCGAGAGCGCACCTGTCGGGGTTATGCTGGGAAACGTTGCTCTTCTTCTACACTTCTACTTCTAATGGAAGATTTTATTGCTAAGCTGAAGCAGTTCTCAAAACTGGACTTTCAGTCCAAACGTGAAATGATTAATAATGGGAGACCAATGCCGGAGTTAAAAGGTATGCTTCAAGCGACGGGACAGAAGATAACTCGATCGACTTCTCACATTCAAAGCCAAATTGCTTTTAACATGTTTGGAACCTCAAGAATACATTTGGTTTTGAACTTACAGCGGCAGCTCCGTTGATTTCCCATTATTTCTATTGGGATTGTTTTATGTCTATGTGAAGCCATTTAACATCACTCAAGTGGTTGTGATCACTTGGAACCCAAGACTGCTTTTTATTGGTGAGCTGATTTTGAGAAATTAAACTTAAATTGTAGGTAAGTTGTGTTTCCTGGTTGCAATGGTTATCCTGTTGCTACGTTAGCTAATTAGCTAGCTAAGGACACTTAAAGTAACAGTATGCAACAATTGTACCTTAAAATAACAGCTTGAAAAAAATTGTGCCGCTACAATGACTTTTAATATGGCGGTTTGCGCCTCCGCCATTGCCATCGGGGGTCTGTGGGGAAATAACTCCGCTATGTAGGATTCTGAGGCCGCCCGATCTGGGGGCGGATGTACTTCGACCTGCTTTCTGGCAGTGATTACGCAATGTCATATAGTGCTAGTCCACGCTCGCAGCTACAGTATAAGGAAGAAGCAAGCGAAGTCTCATCAGTATTCATCATGGAGAACGCACCAAAGAAACAGAAGAAGACGATGTCTGATGAAGCAAAGAAGAGAAAAAGAGAGGCCGACAGAGCAAGAGATCGGACTAGGGTCACAATCGGAACAGCTTTTACTCGTTGGAGAGAGCTGAAAGACACATTTGGATACAAGTTCGATTCACAGCTAGCCATCTTTCTGCTGGATTAGTAAGTAGTTTGTACTGTCTCTTGCTTGATGTTTGACTGTGTTATCAAAGTTGTTGACTCGCTAGTTTGTCATACTCGAGGAAAGCACATTTCAATAGGTTTTGCTAGGCTTTAGGGTGACCAGATTTGTGTTTGTAAAAAAGAGGACTTCGTTGCTGGGGGAGGGTGCGGGGTCCAGCATGCTAAACACTAGCCTACCCTGCCTTCTCCCCTGCGACGAAGTGTCCTCTTTTTCACAAACTCAAATCTGGTCACCCTATTATAACACTTTTGGACATTGATGCTAGGTTTACGTCCTCTTTTTTGTCCAGGTAAAAGAGGACTTGTCCGCCCGGGTAAAATAGGACGTCTGGTCACCCTAGCTTAGCCGATATCAAGACATCTCGTTAGCGATATCAGACATCTTGTTATAACACGCTTGGACAATGATGCTAGTAATAATCGAGTAGCTAGTAATAACGTCGTATACACTTCTTTGTAATGCTATTGTGATCGCTATCTGGCTAACTTACCACCCAAGCTCCACTAGTCTCAGGATATTCCAGATATTTCCAAGGAATTTAGCGATAGTTGACTTTGTCTGTTAGCATTCCCTTACAGCCAGTTGGTCTGTGGTTCATGTTTCGTTAGCTTAGTATGCTACTTGTGTGTTACCTGACTTGAATGCCGTGATTTGTGAAAACATATATAAAGATGTAGCGGCAAACATACTGAATTGGTTCTTTCTATCAAAAGCGGTAGGGAATGTCTACTCCCAGCAAGGGACATGCACAGCCACCACCGCCGCCTGTATCTAGTATTTCAGAAGAGTCCGACCGAGATGGGTGTATCTTAGAACTGCGTTTCTAAACCAGCCATGCAGGACATTGTAAGTTGTGACTGACTTATTTATCTTTTGAATCAGGGACAAAGAATTCGCTATGCAAGGTGTTCAACCGTTGGGCAAAGAAACCGAAGCGGTTGGTGTGCTAGAATCTAGGTGAGTTCGTCTTACAACTGCGACCGTAATGCATTGTTTTGTTGATGAATATATTTATTTAGATTCGTTTTATATTCACAGCATGCACTCCTTGAGCATTGCTGAAGAGGAGCAGCATGACTCTGGATGAGGAGGAGGCGAATTATATGAGGAATAGCATGTAAGTCTTGCACATGAAACCATCTTAGTTTGTGTTCTTTTGTGCTTCAAGTTTATGGTGTTGTGGGTGTGTGTGTTTTGTAAATCATTTTTATTTACAGTATTGACATGGATGATTGCTGGGAGGATCCTAATCAGAAGGGCTTTGAAGGAGATCGGGACAGCTCTGATGAAGACTATAGTCCTTTTCTTCATCTACGGTATGTTTCAGTTTCTAGTTGCATTTCAGGTTGAACTACTGCTATGTTGAAGAGTGCAATCACAAATATTTTGGTCTTTCAGGAGAAGACAACGTTTTAGGAGAACATGATGCAGTTGTTCCTTTTTGATCTTCAAATTGATTCTATGTACATATCTTGCTGCTTTGCAGTGCCCCAGCTATGACTGCCAACATAAACCAACTCCTGGAGATAAGCATGGATAAAGCCGTGCTTGATGTGGCAACACCCAATCCTCCAGGTGAGGACATACAAGAAACTCCAGAACAACAAAAAGTTTCAGGTATGCCCCTATAGTTATGCAAATGCTAGTATTTGTCATACATTTGCACATACACACAAGCACTTATGATCATATTTCTGAACTTTTTTGTCTGTCTTGTAGAACCATTACCAATACAATAATTGTATAACTCTGGGTGATTTTCCATGTTTGTTTTGTGTGCAAAATCAGCTGCTTAGGCCTGACTGCTAAGCACATTATAATTGAAATTGAAATGAAGCCTCATCTGATACTTTTCCTGGAGTAGCATCTAGTGGTGAGAAGTGTGTCACTGACTGGGCCTTTCGGGTTATGTATGTGTTTTTCAGGACAACTTCAGATTTGGAGAATTTCCAAAACCACATACTCATGTATGCAGGAAAGCGGTTTGCCTACAGCCCCCCTGTTTACAAAACCCAGACATTGCTTGCAGCAAACGATTACAACTATCACAACCACCGCATTCCTGCACGTGGCAAGGATGGACACCGAATGTAAGCTTTGCTATAACAGTAGTGTACTACCAAAAATAATTAATTAGTTCTTACCTAAACAGTTGTGGAATTGTGCAATTACTTTACTTTACTAGGTACAGACAGTACTTCAACAAGAAGTCCGAGCGCTGGAGTGTATATGTGTTGAAGGAGAGCAAAGGCTACCATTACATTCCAGACCTGCAGAAGGCCATCCTTGCTGAGAGGCTGGGAAGTGGAATGGGCCTTCCCAGAATACAGGGTCTAAGGCCTGATGATCCCAGGCGCTTGGGTTTGCTTGCCGCAACGCAGCCTCCATTCACATTTGAACTTGTCGCGGCTCAGGTTTCACGGGGAGAGGGTGGTGCCCAAAGTGAATTCTAAACTATTCCATTCTATAGCTGTGTATGTAAATAATTTGCAAATAATTCAAGAGTCGTAAAAAGAAAACATTTTTTATTTATATGTAAATAAAAAACAATGAACATCAAACTGTACATGTTTTTTGACATTGAACATAAATAACAAAACTATTTACATATTTACACCAAACGGCGCACCCTGAAGCCAACATATTGACCCAAGGGGTCAGGAAATGCAGTTCTTATCTTCCAAACGCAGCAGCTCGGAATAATAACGCTATTGCCTTCACCCAAGCGGCCATGCTGCCACAGTACAAATTGGCGGTATGCCGCATGTCTGTACTGTCGCTGCTCCACCCCTGGTTCCTGTTCGTCATCAACAGCAAACACATCGTTCCATGCAGCCCATGCCAGCCGTAAAACGCCCGGGTCAAGAACATATAACTGCATATGTGCCATGCTGCTGACGGAGTTTTCAGGGGCCTGGCGGCAGCAGAGCCTTTCTTGGTCTGTTGTCATCTCCCTGCAATTACTGCAGGTGCACCAATGTAAAGGTCCCTACCTGTCTCTACCTCAGAAGAGGCAGATGTTGACAATGACGTCGATTCCTGCAATAAAACCATAGAAAAAAACTTGTTGACATCCAAACCTCATACACCATTAGCCATGCATGAATTATCCTTTCGAATTTAGCTAATACAGTGTTATAATAAACTGTTTCTACTGTCTTTGACGTTAGCTATTGTGATCTGTCCTATGTCGATAAAACAACGAAAATTGATGTATTATGATGTACATCCCTGCCTATGTAATTAATGAAAGAATAGGCTGTAGCCTTTTTAGTGTCATCCCTGTCTCACGGAGATTTGTAGTTTTAGTTAGGGTGACCAGATTTTAGTTTGTGAAAAAGAGGACACTTCGTTGCGGGGGAGGGGTAGTGTATAGCCCTCCCCCGCGACGAAATTTACCAAAGGCTCAGAATGATCGTATTTAGAGGATAATTATCGTACATCTGCCAGCACTGACAAGGCTATCGACCATTGACAGTTCTCTCTACAGTCAGAGCTCGCGCAAGAAGGTGGAACGTAAGGGAAATACCCTTTCCAAACCTTGTAAGGGCGTAATAACTAGTTTGTGAAAGACCCAGATAAACACAGATATCCGACAAGGCAAAATCCCAGACGTTTTTGGAATCCCTGCTGGACGCATTTTTTAGGTCTCGAAAGAGGACCTGTCCGGGTAAGAGAGCACGTCTGGTCACCCTATTTTAGTAGATGCCAAAAGTCATCGACCGTCTCAGACTAGCATGCAAATCAGTGTCTCACACGCCAAGGATTTCACACGTCATGCTAGATTTATAGTTATCCATTTGGAGGGAGACGGACACATAGCCACGCCTTGGCAACACCCTTCCCCGTGGTGGAACGCCCATCCGAGCCCATCCGAGCCCTTCTGAGAGCTGGACGGACACCGACGTGCACCTCTCGATTTTTGTAACTTTTTCGGATACGAACGGATAGCGACGGATACCCCCTTGGCTGTGATTGGTCCGCTAACGAAATCATTTCCTAACGACATCATTTCCGGAATCTCACATTTCCTGTTTCATTCCCTATCTGTTCCTATTCTGTTATAGAGTGTGGATCAGCCCAATATTTCTGTCCGAGCCCGGCCTGCGTCCCACAGAGTAGTGCCCGAGCCAGACAGCCATTCAAATATATTGTCGGAATCCAACCAGACATAGTCAATGTCTCAACTGTTCATACTAATGACACATTTACGTATGTTTTTTATGAATAGCCTGTAGACCGTCTCACAAGCTTCTTCTAGTTGATTATGAACAAACATAACAGAAGAGGTCTGAAGATATTTCTGAAACACTTATAAGGACGCTCAAATGACCGCGAATTCATAGGAGAGAATACTATCCCATTCTCACAGGAGACATCACAGCAATCGGAGCATATTTGTCAAACGCGATAAAAGATAGCCCTACTGCTCTGAAATATTCCCATTCCATACTGAATATTCTGTTTAGATCAAAGGTTTGTTTTTCGACACCGTGATATTTCAGATGATGGAACTGTTGAAATGAATGCTCATATACAAAAGCTAACATTAACGTGAAGTGGAGTTAACTTGCAGCCAACACCATTGCATTACAAACCCTAACACACACACATAATGAGAAAGTAGGCTTATTACACCTGGCGATTATCTCGCCTTTTATCTTCCATCTTTGAATAATGTAACTTATAAACACGTCGTTTTAAAGCGCTGTGGCCGTCCTGAAAAGATGTGTCAATAAATTAATTTAATCCATAGAATCCACGTTGACTTCACTACTTATTAAGATATTGTAACAAATCACGGAAGTGTGGAATATTTGTTATGGCTTTTAATTAAACACTAAACACAATACAATGTCAAAATGGCACAGGCTTTATGCCCTGCTACAAGTTATCACGAACAGACTGTGCTACCGTCACACACCTGTATAAACTCCGTCCCAACACAGAACAACGACATGCAATTAGAACAGTAAGGAACATTGTTAACTGCATCACATAGAGAAAAGTATGTGCCCGCCGCACGGCATTATGGGGCGACTATGCCGGCAAGTTAAATATGGAATGTTCAATGCCTTATCGCGCTGACTTGTCCCAGCCCTACCCCAGCCCGACAGCAAGTAAAATATTTAGTCCGAACCCCAATGAGTCAATGTCTCAACTGTTCATACTACTGACACATTTACATACGTTTCTTAAGAATAGCCTGCCTTTATTAAACTCGAGCATCAACAGATGAATGATAAATGCACTGGCTCACACAAACAAGCCCCGTTAAACGCACAAGCGCGCACAAAAGGGATATAAGCATATTGAAATGAATTATTCACATTGCAAGAACGGAATGAAATGGCCTACACATTACACACGCTATGCATCTGATATGCCTAAATAAAACTCACGTTATATGCTACACCAGAAGAGGCGCGAATAAAACAAGTCTTACCATTGAAGACCATCTTTTTTCTTGAAAAATGTAAGTACACGGACACATTCCTTATAAAAGTATCTACATAGTCCAACCATCGATGTTTAATCCATGTTGTGGAGAAAGAGGATGGCATCAATCATATTTCATTAAAGCTTCACACTTCTTACATTGGACATATCAAACAGCCTCATTAGAATCCGCATAGAATATGATGCCATCCGACAGAAATATCTCCATAGGCCTACAGTAAATTTCCCCTCGAGTGTCGTTTTAAACTCTCCAGATGACAGTTTCTTTTTTTTTTTAACTTTAAGTGCACAAAGTTCGTTATAAAACGATCTACATAGTCCAACAATCGAGGTTTAATCTATTTACATTTAGTCATTTAGCCGACGCTTTTGTACAGGGGAGAAGCATGTGAAGCAAACACGTTTACTTGACTACTTATTAAGATATTTAAATATGGAATGTTCAATGCCTTGACTACTAAGCAGAAATATCTCCATACAGTAGATTCCCCCTCGTTTTGTATTGTTTTAAACTCTCCAGATGACAGTTTATTTTTTAACTTATTCCCTGATACCAGTTTGCCTCCTGTAATCGCGTTGTCACAGCTAGGACATAAAAAAAATCCCCGCACACAAGAAGGCTATTATCCTAAATGTGATTTATTTTACTCTCAAAAACGAACTTCTCCATCACGTGAGGCAGACACGTTGACTTGACTACTTATTAAGATATTTAAATATGGAATGTTCAATGCCTTATCACGCTTATGTTTGAAAGCCATTGTTTTCAGCTTGCAGGTGCTTTTGCCTCTGGCCCAGTTTGTCGGTTTTGACGTTCATCTCTCTCCCCCAACCATCCAGGTTTAATCAATCCTTGTTGACTACTAAGCAGAAATATCTCCATACAGTAGATTCCCCCTCGTTTTGTATTCTTTTAAACTCTCCAGATGACAGTTTATTTTTAACTTCTTCCCTGATACCAGTTTGCCTCCTGTAATCACGTTGTCACAGATATTTATTTGCCCAGTCAGCTTGTTGGTCTTGACGTTCAGATGTTGCGCCTAAACTATCATATCGTCTCGTCACATGATCAAATAGAGACTTGACATTGGACAACAGCATACATATTACCCAGCAATCATCATTACAAATCTGAATATGACAAAAAATACCAAAGAAAATGAGATAGTATTCATTTCATTGAATCGTTTTTAATAGTTTCTATAGTGTATGTAAGATAAGCATATCATTTTGTTATAGATTGCTACTATTTTTCACACAAATAATACCTACCATGATGGAGATAAGTTTGCCTTTTCAAGTGAATATATAGCGTTAGACAGACTATCCATTGTACTGTAGTGTGTCTCAAAGACCCATGTGACTACACCTGTTGCTCTTGATGAGGTGACGGCTGGGAGGAGGGAGATAAACAATCGACGAATTCTATCACTCAAAGAGGTCGCGTAGTAGCTCGTCTGTGACCAAAAAACCACTGCTCCACCTATTGTTCTGGCGGTGAATTGTTTTCAACACCCACAGCCGTCGGAGAAGTATAAATCAAAAACAGTCCGTCCGAATCTGTTTCCCCGCCCATCCGTAAAACGGACGGACACCGACGCAGATCTATAATTCGGGCTTCAGTCTTAGTCAATCACACGCAAGGTAAGCCTTAGAAGTTTGCAACCTTGGAAACCTAACTTCGCTAGCTTGTAATGAATTACACGTTCCAATGTAAATGATGAATATGTAGCGTTTTGGTGATGTCAATAATATTGTATTCGATCACACAATGTATAGGCTGAAAACGCGATCGGTATTTCATCTAAACTAAATGTTGTCATTCATTTGGTTATGTTAGCATTCATCTCCGATATCACAATGAATAAAACTATGCAGTCATATTTATGTAAAATCTTTGAATATTCTTACCTTATCGGTTGACATAATTTGTTGGTTTCTGACTTCGTCTGGTCATCAATACAAGTGTATGCGAGGCTGCATCTATCGTAACTGGGTATTTACGACACTGAAGTAAACATTAAATACCTCCAAACCTTAAGGGGGAGCTCCAAGGGAAAAACTCCTTAATGCTGCTTTAATAACCTTACGAGTTAATCGGAAGAGTTCAATTTGCATGAAATGATAGCTGGTTATCTAGCTGATGTTATAGTCTCCTCGATTTAACTCTTAAAATGATAATGGGAAAAGGTAGAAACCCTCAGGGTGCTTGTGCAACTTCGTAAGAAAGAGTTCATATTCAGGAGTTCATATTCATGAGTGCATAATATTTACACATGAGTTCATCACAAGCTAGCAGCTGCCTACTGTATGCACCTTACCTATGTGTGTGTAAAGAATGCTGATATGAAAAACAACCAGTAGGCAATGTGAAACCTGCCAATTGAATGGTGATCTTAGATACTCTATCGTAAAGGCGCCTATTAACGCCCCAGCTATTAAAAACATTTATAGATCGAAAAATCTTTAATCAATCAATCTTACATATTTCAGTAGCGGTGGGTGTCTAGATTAGGACTGGTAACTTGTTTGGATTTCAACTGAAACGTGTTTTCAGTTTTTTTTCCCGTTGTGTAGACCGACACGCAAAATTAGCTGATACAGGAGGTGGAACCCATTAACAGCCTTTCTGTATATGTCTGGAAAGCTCTATGACCCTCACAAATTATCGTTGCGAAATCGAATTCGTTCAGTTCGTTCCATGAGGGTTTGTACACACAGAAATGAATCGCTGTCTAGTACACTAAATAACGCTGTACTGCAATTTTTTGCACACATACAAGTTAAATACCCCCTTTGGGTAGGAGCGTATGGCGTTTAAAATCTGTTATCCTGGTTGATATAGAAATCAATATTAAGTAACATGTACCTGCGTGAGGCTGTTAATAGGTTTCGGGCGTTAATAGGCGCCGTTACTAAATTGGGTTTATGTATTTGTAAATTTGACTCTGAAAAAGTCAGTGCCTCACCAGCCACGAACCTCACCGCACGTCACTGATATATACCCAGCCATACACACATATATATATATATAGAGAGAGAGAGCGGGTCAAAAGCAGGAAGATTTTTCACTTTAATTGTGTCGATATTGCGATATTTGTGACAGCAATATGTTGGTTGCTGTTGTGCAAGTCCCAAGGATGTAAAGAAGAACGAAGTGCATGTTGGAAGCTGGGTGTGTAAAAATTAGTGTGCAAAGCTCAAGGGTCTCAGAAAGCAGCTAAATTCATGAACTTTGCCACGACAGAGTGGTGGGGGTGGGTAGGAGTAGGCAGAGAGTTTCTGCAAGTATATCAGGTGGAGAAAATACAGCAGAATCCCACACCCAAGATAGTCTAGACTAGCAGGGGAAGAAAGAGACAAAGTCAGTGTGTAGGGTCCAGCTGCCAATATGCGTATATGTACTTCATGGATATGGAACAATGGGGGAGGGGGCATCCTCTCACGCAGTAACATGGTTTCTGTCTGCCCGTTTCTAACATGAAACACATGTGTGTAACAAGGCCAAACACACAACACATGTGCACATACATGCATACAAAATAAATGTTTCAGTGAGGTTCTGTGTGAGGAGGAAAAGTTGACTTCTCCCTCTGTCCCTCACGTCATGACTCATTCTCTCACTCCTTCTCTCTTTCTCTTTCATCCCTTCATTCCAGGGTGATGGATGAGAGGAGGATGTAAAAGGACATCTTGACAGGAAGAAAGGAGGGACAGACATCATTTCTCTATGGTGCAGTTGGGTCAGGTGAAACACACACACACACACACACACACACACACACACACACACACACACACACACACACACACACACACACACACACACACACACACACACACACACACACACACACACACACACACACACACACACACACACACACACACACACACACACACACACACACACACACACACACACACACACACACACATCATGAGAGGCTTTACCACTGAGCTGGGTGTAGGGCAGTGCGTAATTAACAGGACAGAGCCGACAAAAGTGCTTTCAAACGAGGATCAGGTTTATTCACCAAACACAAAGTCTTTCAGGAAGCAAACATAAAAGTTCTTCAAAGGCAAAAACATAGGCTTCATAAAGTTGCTCCTCACTTACATCCTACCCACTGTAGTTGCAGCTTAAAGTTCCTCCGTCCAGGTCCTTCCCGGCTTGGGGCTAGCCTTCCCCCTTCCGGATGCGGCTTAGCAAGCGCTTCAACAAGCGCTTCAACAAGCGCTTCAACAAACGTTTCCACAACGGTTTCACCCGCACGTCAAGTCCTCTCTGTTCTCCCTCCTGGCTCTTCCTGCTCTCGTGGCTCGTTCTCTCACAACAGGCACCACCTGTCTTAAATGCCCCTTCCATCAGGTGCCTTAAGCACCTACACCTGGTTGGGTGCTGCTGCATTCTGGGAGATGTAGTGCCACTGGCAGCCATCTTGTGGTGTGGCAGCCAGACCTCCACACGAACACCACGCCCCTCTGCTAGCTGGCCCACCGTGATGCCACACATCCCTCTCCCCGGACCTGACGCCCTCGGCAGGATAACCCAGGTCCAAAAGGCATCACAGTGGGACCGGACATCTGCTTTTCCACTGCGCCCTCCTGGCCTGTGAACGACAGAGACATTAAACGGATGGTGGCTTAGAAACCATCTACTCACCCTGCCGTTTGTTTCCGTCTCCCCTGGTTTCTCTTTCTGCTCCTGTTGTGCACTGGGGACCATGCCAGTGTCTTTCCCATCTTCTGCCGTCTCCTCAGTCGCCATCTCCTCTGGCAGGGCGTAGAGTCCCTTCCTCTTGAGCACGGCGCGTTCTGGGACATCTTTGCCATCCATCTCCGTCTTTTTAGGAGTCCTCTCCTTGTAGGCCTCGTTTGTGTGGCACACTACTACCACATTGCGCTGGTAGCCGGCACACATCTTTCTCCTCTGGGCAGAGTCAGACACGTTTGTGCGGGCAGAGGTCGACACGTTGGTCTGGTCAAAGACATCCCCCTCTTCTCCGAGGTCGTTGTCGCCTTCGGCACCATCGTCTGGGTCATCTACCTCTTTACCGTTGTGGTCTTCCCCAGGCTCTTCTTTAGCAGGGGCTGCCTCGGCAGCAGACTTGGCTGGAGCTGCCTTTTTACCTGGTGGGACTTCTGACTCAGTCATCTTCACCTGCTTCGTTATCATCCGCAGGATCTTCGTCATCAGCAGGATCTTCGTTTTCCGCAGGATCTTCGTCATCAGCAGGATCTTCGTTTTCCGCAGGATCTTCATCCTCCACCTCTTCCTCAGCAATTTCATCATCAACATCTTCATCATATTCATCATCTTCATCACCATCAGTATCACCTTCATCTTCCTCATCGACATAATCTTCATCGTCACCTTCATCATCGTCACCTTCATCATCGTCACCTTCGTCATCATCTTCATCATCATCTTCATCATCACCATCGTCAGCTTCATCACCGGCAGCTAGGACCACCACTGTTGCACTGCGCATCTGGCTTAGCTTTTCCTGGGCCCTCTCGAACATCTCACCAGACCGGGCGTGCTTCTTCTCGGCCTCCTCTAGGTCATCTCTAGTTGGATTGTCCTTCTGCTGCATCTGCAGCAAGGCTGCACTGGTCTCCTGCTGGGCCCTCTGGCTCTCCCACAGCATCATCACCAGTTCCTCCATTTTGTGTTTGGTGCTCCTTTGCGTGAAGTCCTGAAAAAAGTTCCACCCAGTCGTCGATTCCTTCACTTCTGCTCATTCGCACTTACGCCCTATGCCCGCATTCTCCACCATATGTGGTATCATGAGAGGCTTTACCACTGAGCTGGGTGTAGGGCAGTGCGTAATTAACAGGACAGAGCCGGCAAAAGTGCTTTCAAACGAGGATCAGTCTTTCAGGAAGCAAACATAAAAGTTCTTCAAAGGCAAAAACATAGGCTTCATAAAGTTGCTCCTAACTTACATCCTACCCACTGTAGTTGCAGCTTAAAGTTCCTCCGTCCAGGTCCTTCCCGGCTTGGGGCTAGCCTTCCCCCTTCCGGATGCGGCTTAGCAAGCGCTTCAACAAGCGCTTCAACAAGCGCTTCCACAACGGTTTCACCCGCACGTCAAGTCCTCTCTGTTCTCCCTCCTGGCTCTTCCTGCTCTCGTGGCTCGCTCTCTCACAGCAGGCACCACCTGTCTTAAATGCCCCTTCCATCAGGTGCCTTAAGCACCTACACCTGGTTGGGTGCTGCTGCATTCTGGGAGATGTAGTGCCACTGGCAGCCATCTTGTGGTGTGGCAGCCAGACCTCCACACGAACACCACACCCCTCTGCTAGCTGGCCCACCGTGATGCCACAACACACACACACACACACACACACACACACACACACACATTGTGGGAATACTGCACCGTCATTCCGCCTCGCCTTTCTGTCTAAAAGGTACGGGGCGGAATGGGGCACCATTGTTGTTCCCCCTCTGAGCCGGCAGTGGAGGTAGTCACAGGGACGGAAGGATGTCTGTGCGTAAGGGACAGCCAGCATGGTGGAACAGGGGTGTGATGTAGCCTAGCAGCCAACCAAAATGAAGCAGGACTACTGTGTTGTCAGAGCAAATCTGACATGATAGGTATTAAGTTGTCATGGTGATGGCGCCTTGTACGGCCGCCTTGGTGTGTTGGTGCACACTTCTGTGCTTCTCTGTCTTTAATTCTGTTTATTGCCAATCAACTCTGATTTGTTTTGTCTTATTGTCACAAATTGTGTTTGTTTTTAGTTTTTAATTCTGTTTATTACGACTCAACTCAGATTTGTTTCTTATTTTCTTATTGTGTTGCTGATGGAACCGCATATTGATGTTTTCCTGGTCTGATTGGTTGTTGCATAGTGGTTCTTGTGTGAGCATATAAATGTTCATATGGGGGATTGAAGGCTCTTTGTGACTTATCTACTGACAGTGCTTACACTATTTTATGTTATAACAGATATTTCCAATCTGCCTTTGTCTGTGAACTAACCAAATGGTATGGCTGGCCAATGGCAGCGCGTTCATTAGCATCCAAATGGTTATTGTGGACCCAGGTCTTGCTGTCTGCAGCCATTCACACCCAAGGCCAAACTCCGTCCCTTCTATCTATTTTGTTTTGCTGTCTTTGTTTGTTCCACCCTTATTCCTTTTATTTTGTCCAAGTCTTGTGCCTTGACTGTAGTCAAGTACTCTTGCACACTCCTGTTACCAAACACCCCCCTTCCCCCTCTCTCACAGTCAAATACTTTAATGCTTAAATGTTCTGTTAACCCCTCATACTGTTGTTGGTTTCTCATGTGAGATTTGCTAAGTACACACAGCCAAGATTTCGACCCTAAGGTCACTCAACACCTCACGTCCTGTATGTGTAAATATACTTGGCCAATAAAAATAATTCTGATACTGATTCTGATTCTGATTAACATGTTGAACATGTTGCACACCAGGTTTGTCTGTACATTGCTGTAAATGCTTGCAAGACACAAAGGTCACCTGTCATTGTTTTTGGAAGTAACAGTAGGCTGGTTCATTATTAATGCATATGTTATTGCGCATTCAAGACCACTCGGAATTCAGAAGATTTCCCAGTTCCGACTTCAATGTGTTTAAGCCAAATGTAAACACAATAATGTGATGATGTCTTCATGCATCTTTTCACGCATTTAAAGAGGCTTTTAACCTTTGACATAGTCAAGATCTCTGTTAGATTTGTCATCATATTGATAATGATGTCAAATTGATCAAATGGTGCGTCTCCCTGAAGCCGAGGATGTTTCGTCTCCAAGTTTCTGAATCTGAGCTACGTCTTTTACTGCAATTTCATTCAAGAAGGTGGAAATATCAGAGTTCCGAGTGGTCCCGGACGCAGCATTATTGGTGAAGCTAGATGCTATGTTAAACATTAAGCCTCTGGTTCCGGAACGTGCTGTATAAAAAATGATGTATGAGAACACACACTGGGGCGTTATTCTCCTCTGTCTGGTTCAGTATAAACAGGCAAAGGCAGCATACAGAGGGATTAATGCAGGACCTCAGTCTAAAAAGCCACTCACACACACACACATTAGCTGTAGCTGTAGAATGATGTATCTGTGTTGTACTCATTCCCACGCACATACACATATAAACACACTCACACACGCACACATTCCCCCGTGCGGCAGGATGTGGGGACTGCGCTACCTCTGACTGGGCACTCGATGGAGACAGACTACACAGGACAGAGGAAAAGGGCGGAGCACCGAAGTCCACACCTCCTCCTCCTCCTCCTTCTCCTCCTCTTCTCTCTATGTTTCTATCTCTCAGTCTTGCTCTCTTCCTCACCCCTTCCTCTCTCTCCCTCTCTTTCCTGTTCTCCTCTATCTCCCTCTTCAACTTCTGCTGCCGGTGACTCATCCTCTCATCTGTATGTGTGTGTGTGTGTATGTGTGTGTGAGTGAGAGGAGAGGGAGAGAGAGACAGAGACAGAGAGAGAGAGAGAGAGAGAGAGAGAATGTGTGTTTGTATGTGCATCTGTGCATGTATATGTATATGTATGCTTGAGCAGAGAGGTAAAGGTTAAAGAGGTCAATCAGGAGTCAAGACTGAGGTTAATTCAGTCAGCCAGTGTTTCCAGTCAACTCCGGGCCAGGTATTCATGATCCGTGTCAGGTCTGGGCCGGGGCCGGGCCGGATCTCACCCAGGGAGAGAGCAGCTGTCTGAGAGCAGGGTTCCCAGCAGATCTGACCCTGGCTAAGGTGTTGTCAGGGTGATCTACCCTGTATTCTCGTTATGCTGCAGTATGGTGCTTCTCAACAAGCCCTGAGCCATGCATCTGTGTGTGTGTGTCTGTGTGTGTGTCTGTGTATGTGTGTGTGTGTGTGTGTGTGTGTGTGTGTGTATCTCTCTGTGTGTGTGTGTGTATCTGTGTGTGTGTGTGTGTGTGTGTGTGTGTGTGTGTGTGTGTGTCTGTGTGTGTGTCTGTGTGTATGTGTGTGTGTGTGTGTGTGTGTGTATCTCTCTCTGTGTGTGTGTGTGTGTGTGTGTGTGTGTGTGTGTGTGTGTCAGTGTATGTGTGTATGTGTGTGTGTGTGTGTGTGTGTGTGTGTGTGTGTGTGTGTGTGTGTGTGTGTGTGCTGGGTACCAAAGTGTGCAGTGGGTCTTTTCCACTCAAAGAGAAGCAGAATGGAAATGAATGTGATCACTGTCTCTGCTTTCATGATGTTACGTGGCAGAAGGTGAGGGAGTACTGGTGCCGGTGTGTCTAACATGGGTTTAATATGAGTGCTTAGTATTTAGTCTTTGGATCGATCATGGATGCAGCTGAGCATCCGCCTCTCCTTAATGTCTGAGTCTTTGTTTAGATGTTATACTGTTTGGACATGCGTCCTACACACACACAAACACACTCACACACACTCACATACATGTATACATGTACACTAAACAAACCCACAGTCCTTTCTTTTTTTTTTATCAGGAACACAATACACAACCATGTACACATTCAAACTTACACATCCACTCTAACGTACACACACACACACACACACACACACACACACACACATACACTCTCTCACACACATACACATTCACTCACTCACTCACACACACACACTCACTGTGTTTTCTCAGCCCAGCTCTGTGTTCTCCCCCTGGCGCTAAGCAGCGTCTGTTTGACGTCTCAATCCCCTGCGGTCATGCCATAATTTTCTAACACATTCTACCGCCATGAATCCAATCTGCTGGCCCTGATCCTCGACAGTGGGAGAGAGAAGAGGAGAGGAGAGGAGAGAGGGCTTGATCCGCCCCGCTCTCTGTGAAATTCATTACCCGCTGTTACTGCCCAGGAGCCGGGAGTGGCAGAGAGCACCAAATCCCAGTGATCATTAAAAAACATTACCGCAGTCCCCGGCAACCACAGGCCACGGCCACCACACTGGTTTAGTCACTACCCTGACGCTGATCTGAATCTGACTCAGGATCAGGATCAGTTTCAGGATCAGGATCAGTTTCAGGTTCAGGATCAGTTTCAGGATCAGGATCAGTTTCAGGTTCAGGATCAGGATCAGGTTACTTTATTTGTACTCATAGGCCGATTTGGTTTGCTGTAGATGAGTCATCATCCATCTTGACACAAATTTTACAATCAATACAGACAACTGACATACATAATTAGAGTATTCACTGTTCCAATCCTTCCTAAACTAAACTAAAATAGAAAAATAAATGAAAATAAATCATGTAAAATCGAGACCGTTAACTTTAACTGTCTGGAGTACAAGGACGCTAGGTTAAGCTTTGACTTACCAATCAGCCCACTAGACCATTGAATAATTTGACTGAAAGAGATTCTGCTTTTCCAAACCATGACACCAAAGAAAAAGATCAAACCGATTAAAGGCCCTGTAGAAGAAGGTCATCATGGTTTTGTCAGTGTGGTAATAGGAGTTTCCTTAAACAAGGTCCGGTTCAGTCCCCAGCAAGGCAAGACTACTGGCTAAAAACACTACTGGCTAAAAATAGTATTTAAAATAGTCTTTAGCACTTTGTCAGGGGCTGAACATGAGTGGGAACCCACAAAAGAGTTTTCTACCCTCTGCCAGAGAAGGACAAAGGTGGGATACAACTCCAAAACACACAAGTTATCCGTCTGCTAATGGCGGAGGAGTCCACGCCAGATCAGGGCCAGATCAGGACTACATCAGGACTAGATCAGGGGCCAGATCAGGACTATATCAGGGGCCAGATCAGGACCAGATCAGGACTACATCAGGGACTAGATCAGGACCAGATCAGGACTACATCAGGACTAGCTCAGGGCCAGATCAGGGCCAGATCAGGACTAGATCAGGACCTGGTCGGAGCCAGATCAGGGCCAGATCAGGACTAGATCAGGACCACGTCGGAGCCAGATCAGGGCCAGATCAGGGCCAGATCAGGACTAGATCAGGACCACGTCGGAGGAGGATCAGGGCCAGATCAGAGGCCAGGATCCTGTTTGGATCCATGTGTGGTCCATCTAATCTCTAAATGGTCATGCTGATGTTCCTGTAGCTGTTCAAACCACTGAGGCCACGGGTTCCACCTGGTCCACCAAGTCACTTGGGGGCATCTGTCAACTATGTGAATATGAATGCAAATGATCCGCGAGTGACCTTCACATGACTTTTACATGACCTTTTCATTCTTCTCCACCAGCATGCGACTGTGTGCATGAACACACAAACATACATACACATAAATGTGCACACATACACACACACACAAACACACACACACACACACAGACACAGAGACAGAGAGACAAACACACACAAGGCACGTGGGAGTGAAAGAGCAAACAGGTGTGTGTGACTGAGTGACACCTGATGGCATTAGACAGTTACACATCACATCTTTAATTCATCTCTTCATTACACACATCACCCCTGGGGTGTATCGATTCAACTGTCTTCATTTTCTCTCCCTCTTCCTCTCTCTTCTCTCCCATCTCTCTCTCTCTCTCTCTCTCCCTCTCTCTGTCTCTCTCTGCCACGTCACCACATGTGCGTCAGACCCAAACGTGCCCCAAGACGTTTAATTCTCATTATCACGCAGAACAAAGGTTGTCTTCCCCATTTATGGCCCAGCTGATGCGTCTCGACGGATGGGAGAGAGGAAGTGATGTCAGCGGCTCTCGCTTGGTAGGAAGCCATAAAGGTGACAATTGAATGAATCCCGTCGCTCCCAGCCAAATTAAGGCCCCATGCACACATACGCCACTGCCAGCCAAGTCTCCGGCGGAACTCTTCTCCTCAACTCCCGCTGCCATTGTGACATCACAATCACTCAAACTGCATCTCCGTGGTTACACCCATACAACAAAACTGTCGTTGAGGTAAACATGTGAGCCATGAAATTCAGGAAAAGTCACAACGAGCATCCTGCAGGCTTTTGGATGGTACTGACTAATCATACTTGATGTCCTACAGGTGGAGGGGGCACAGGGGACGGAAGAGCCACCCTACCACTGGGTGGTGCTGTTGTGCTGTTGTCTCTCTCATACAGATACTCCATAATAAAGGCTTCCTTGTCAGCTGAGGCTGTGGTCCGAAATTATAAGAATACAGAAAGATGAAAACACATCTGATTAATAGACCTCTAAATGACTGAGATATGGACAGAGGGAAAGAGCAAGAGAAAGAAAGAAAGAAAGAGATTAAAGAGGAACTAATGCCCTCAGAGCACAGAGACACTTGTGGCATTGCTCTGGCAACAGCACATAAACAAGCCTGTGGCTCTGTGGTCATTCAAGGCCTGGTTTTCCCCTGCAGGCCTGTCAATGAACGCGTTGTCCTTCGTATGGGGTGTGCGTGTGTCTGTGTGTGTGTCCAAAATATGCATGATGCCCACCATCAGAGTCATCACAGAGAACTCTTTTGCCCTAGATTCAGTTGGCCAAAACATTGAAGTCTGTGACGAATTGGCCAGATGAAGATGATGAAGAAGAAGATGATGATGATGATTTGTGGATCTCATGTGGTTTGATAAGATGTGTATCTTGCCATGGGATTGGGGGTGTCTGATCCCGTGTGGTGAAATGTAGTCTCTGTGTGTGTGGGCATGTATGCGAGTGGGTGTCTGTGTGTGAGAGGATCTGTGCGTTAGTTGTGGTTTCAGCCATTCTGAATGACTTAAAGCAGAGCAGACATCCTCTATAGGGTCAAAGGTCATCTCTAAGAGCCGTGGGGTCCGCTCTCTAAGAGCGCTGTTGTCTGGAGAACGACTCACAGGGTGATCTGGACCCTCATGAAGCTGAGTCCAACAGCACCGTCACACACACACCAAACATAAAACAATACACACGCTTGTTCAGACATGGGATGAGCTAAGCAAGTGCATGTGTGGGTGTGCATTTTGTGGCTGTGCACATTGTGTGTGTGTGTCTGTGTGTGAGACTGCATGTGTACTTTTGCAAGTGAGTAAGCATGTGTGAGAGTGTGTGTGTGTGTGTGTGTGTGTGTGTGTTTATGCAGAGATGTCACAGTAGATGATGATGAAGACCAGCTATCCAGGTCACTTCAGAACAACTAAATGCATCACTTCCTGTTGGGTAAAGGGAAGAGGCCTGGTAAGGATGAAATAAACTTGCCAGACAAGAGAGAGCTTGAGAAAAAACACACGGACACACACACACACACACACGCACGCACAGACACACAGACACACACAGACACAGACATTTTACAGTTTAAGGTTTCCAGAACACCAGTGCTTCAGATGGATGAGGGAGAGATGTTTTGCTGTTGGTTACCATACAAACTCTCAGAAGGTAGCAGATAGCAGAAGTCATACACAGTCATACAAAAATGATGGAATGACACTATTATACCACTGACACTCTCATGCCAGTCATGGCAACTTATCACAGCCTTCTGCTATGACATCTCAATAAAATATGTAATATGTGACATCAGTAATGTGATGGATGGTTCAAAATGAAACGTTACTGACCTGTCTTTTTCAAATCTGTAAGCCATAAAGAGCTACTGGTTCTAATTCTGTATGCAAAGGGAAAGTCGATGACCCTGAGGTGAACCTTTAAATTCTGCTGCAGTATATACATTGACTATATGACTCATTTCTAGTTAATGGTGCGATTGATTCCACTTGCTACAGGTCTCTCTCTCTCTCTCTCTCTCTCTCTCTCTCTGTGTGTGTGTGTGTGTGTGTGTGTGTGTGTGTGTGTGTGTGTGTGTGTGTGTGTGTGTGTGTGTGTGTGTGTGTGGGATTGATTCCAGAGTGGGCTGAGCTGATTCCTTTGCTGTTTTCCTACAGGGCAGTTGTGAAGGTGTGTGTGTGTGTGTGTGTGTGTGTGTGTGTGTGTGTGTGTGTGTGTGTGTGTGTGTGTGTGTGTGTGTGTGTGTGTGTGTGTGTGTGTGTGTGTGTGTGTGTGTGACTGTATGAATGCATTTGAAAATGAAGTTGAAAGTGTCTTTAAAACATAATCGATAAAAGAGCACCATGTTTCATTGCAAATACATTTCAGAAACATTACAAATATATTTCAACACATTTTAAAGACAGTACAAATAAAGTCCTAATACATTTCCTTTGGTTTGTTTTGCTGCTTGAACCCTTTATTGTACATAAAGTAAATTATACCTGTGCTCTGGCTATAGTCACGCTCTTTTTCTTTTGACAAATAACAAAGGTTAAATCAAAAATCCCAAACTAAAAAACTATGTAGAAGTTTGCATTAATTATCATGATGTTATCTCTAATTCTCTGTGTGTGTGTGTGTGTGTGTGTGTGTGTGTGTGTGTGTGTGTGTGTGTGTGTGTGTGTGTGTGTGTGTGTGTGTGTGTGTGTGTATGTGTGTCTGTGTGTGTGTGTGTGTGTGTGTGTGCAGGGTGTCATGTCCCACAAATGTCAATGCTGATGGCCTCCGAACACAGAGAGCCTGACCCTCACACTGCAGAGCCTCCAATTAAGAGCTTGACAGAGGCTTGTTAAAGCGCTCGTTAAGAGACTCGTTAAGAGGCTTGTTAGGCCCTGCACAGCGGAGGCAGGTGAGAGGAGTAGGCCTGAGAACCCGTCCTCACCTCCAGGTGCAGCCGATCACACTCAGCAGGTCCTAAGCTCAGCCAGGGGCTGTGGGATAACAAGCAGTAGAGAGCTGAGACACTGGGACACACACACACACACACATACATGGATACTCTCACAAACACACACATACACACTCACACGCACATAAATATACACACACACACACTCCATCCCACCCACACACACACACACACACAGACATACAAAGATACACGCACACTCCTTCCCACACACATACACATACACACAAACACACACTCATTCTCTCTCCCTCTTGCTCTCTCTCTCTCTCTCTCCATCTCACATGCGCACACATAGACAGACAAGCTCACACCAGCACACACACACACACACAGACACACACAGACACACACACACACACACACACACACACACACACACACACACACAAACACAGAGGAGGTACTCTATGGGCTCTTTTTGTCAGAGAAATTGGATGAGACAGATTAATTGCCAGGTTAGTGCAACAGTGGAACTGTTTGCTATTTGTTTGTTTGTTTGTTGCTTGTTTAATTCACTCAGCAAATGTGTGTGTGTGTGTGTGTGTGTATTTGTGTGTAAGCGAGTGTGGATTTGTGTGGATTTGTGTGAATGTGTGTGTATGTTTGTGTGTGTATAAGCGAGTATGTATTTGTGTGAGTGGGTGCGTGTGTGTGTGTTATTGTCTGTTTGTGTAGGCACACATGAGTGTGTGTTTGTATCTGTGTGTGTGTGTGTGTGTGTGTGTGTGTGTGTGTGTGTGTGTGTGTGTGTGTGTGTGTATGTGTGTGTGTATGTATGTATGTGTGTGTTTGTGTGCACTCACATGTTTAAGAGAGAAACAACTTGTATGATCACACCTGCACACATAAGGACAAACAACGCACCTCAACCACATTGGCTTTAGCATATGTGAGGAGGGCTAACAGGGCACAAACACATACACACACACATACAGATACACACACATACACGCACGCACGCACGCACACACCGACACACACACACACACACACACCACACACACACATACACACACACACGCACACACACTCCAGACAGTGGATTGAGAGGCAGTGGGGGGTTGCTATCAAGGCCATAGTTAAGGGGTGTTGGGGTGGGGGTGGGGGGCTGGTTAGGAGGATTAATTGGGCTCTCACCCATTGTGCCCCGGAAATTAGATTTCTGATTTATAGAGAGGGTCATGGCTTCACCACAAAGACACAGCTTTATGAATGAGAGAGAGAGAGAGAGAGAGAGAGAGAGTGTGTGTATGTGTGTGTGTGTGTGTGTGTGTGTGTGTGTGTTTGTGTGTGTGTGTGTGTATGTGTGTGTGTGTGTGTGAGAAAATGGAAGAAGAGAACACAAGAGAGGGAGAAAGAAAGGAATGCTTACAGAAAGGAAGAAAGAAAGAAAGAAAGAAAGAAAGAAAGGAAGAATGAGAGAGAGAGAAAGAAAGAAAGAATGAAAGAAAGAAAGAGTGAATGTGTGTGAGTGAAGGAAAGACACAGAAAAAGACAATGAACGAGTGAAAGAAAGAAATGAAAAAAAGGAAGGATAGAAAGAAAGACAGACCAGTTTGATGGCAGCAGGAAAGATGTGAGAGCTGCAGGGGGGTAGAGATGGAGGGAACACAGGAGGAGGAGAGAAAGAGGAAGGGTTTAATATTCATGGGGCCATGAGCAGTGAGAGGTGTGAGCCTTTGAAGAGGCGGCCCAGGCGACTTGTTCTCCTCTGTGAGCTGATTTTCACAGCCAAGGCTTCCACTGTAGCGCCACATCACGTCACGTCGCGGCACGCCACGCCGCGGCACACCACGAGCACGGCACACCACGCCATGCCACTCCACACCCCACGCCACACCATTCAACGCCATGTCACGTCATGCAACGTCACGCTTCCACCCCCAGAATAAAGCATCCCCCCGCCACCGTCGTGCTATTGGAGTTTAGCGTGTGAGTCACCCAGCCAGCTCATAACAGAGCCCCAAGGAGAGCCCACCCACCAACAGAGACAATGCAGAGAAGCGAGGGAGACCGCACAGGACAGAGAGAGGGAAAGGAGAGGAGGAAGAAAGAAACAAACAAACAAACAAATAAACAAGATACACTACGCTTCACGTCCTACAGGGAGATGGATTTTAAGAGATCAGTGGCGGGGGGGTGAAAGGTCAAATCGGACCGAGTCGAGCACGTCTTTCAGAGCCGACGTCTCATTGGAAACGGGGCAGACTCAGGTGTCTGTGTGGATGTATTAGCTGCCTCACCTTTACAGAGTTCAGTGTAAGCAGACAGGAGGGTCCCCATTGGCTAGAAAGAAAAGCGATCTGATTGGTCACTGCTGGTTGCCACGGTGAGGATATCTTATGTGCTGTCTACAGAGACAGATCCCTGCACATCTCCCCACTTCTCAGATCATCTACTTTACTACTGAAGGGTTTCATTATTGTTATAAAAGTGTAATTACAAATTATTTTCCATATCTATCACTATGAAGCCTATGAGACTTTACCTTTACATCTATATTTACATTTATATTTACATTTATATTTGGTCATTGGCTCAGTGGTTTCATCCACTGCATCTGCCCAGTGAAGCACAACACAAACATGGGAATCAGCTCTCAGAACCATGTGACCAGTGTCACATGTTCTGTAACTGTTTATCTTTTTCCATGACAACAAAATGGCAATGCAGCCTGTTTTCTGGTCTCTTGGTGATGGAACAACCTTCCCAACTCAACTCTCTGCCTTTTAAAATCTTTTTATTTCATATCATAGTTCCTCCCCCAATTATGACAGTAGGCCTAATAATAACAGTAATCAATAACAGTGACTGTGATTTCATTATACATTTTATTATTATTATTACTATTATTATTATTGTCAGTATTATTTGTATTATTATCATTATTATTATTATTATTATCATTATTATTATTATTATTATTATTATTATCCTTCTCTGTCAGCTGATAGATGACAGATGACTGATGCTAAGCCAAGGACTAATACTATTTTAAAAGGCGTACAAGGCAAACATTCAGCATGCTTTATAATAACATAAACATTAGATTTTTAAGAATATAACAAATGGGAAAATCAATCACAGTAAGATGACTGACTGCTTTTGTTCATTTGGATGATGCAAACAGCTGCAGTAAAGAGATGCAGAGTGGTTTGATCTGGGGGTTACGGGCGTGGCTCACTCTTTGTTTGGCTTTTTTAAAGTTTATTTGGGGGACTTTCTTGCCTTTTATTGACAGGACAGAGCAGAGAGGAGAAGGGAAGAGAAGAGAAGAGAAGAGAAGAGAAGAGAGAAGAGGAGAGGAGAAGGGAAGAGAAGAGAAG
>NC_045171.1:14388492-14393492 GCF_900700415.2 Clupea harengus
CCATTGACTAGAATTAGTATAATTGCACCGACTGTCATAGGTCTCCTCAAAGCAACAGTACATTGCCATTTGCCACTTTTTGAGGGTTGTTTTATTGACAAATAGTTTTGGTATCATCTTCAAATTCATGTTGATCGCACATGGTCATGTGAAGGACAGATAAACCGACCAGTTGTTCCCACTGGCTCCCCAGGCCATGCACTATGTATTTCTGTTGTCCAGGACAAACCACTCTGCAAGATTGTAAAAAAAAGTTTTCACATCAAGATATTGGCAACGGTATTCCCTAACACTAGTTAGTGTGCTAGCAAGCTTTTATCAGTGCCAAATGTGCTGTTGTTGGTGTTTGTAAGGTTTTTGCATGTCTTAGTTGCCTTGATAGTTTTAGACCAAAGCTCCTTAATACTCCTTTAACCTACTGTAGCTTGGTTGCTGTACTGGTGGGTCCTTCTTTTATCATAAACATATACTACAACTACTACACACACACACACACACACACACACACACACACACACACACACACACACACACACACACACACACACACACACTCTTCTTTTGCATACCCTTTGCGACCATATGAATTTGTCCCCTGCCCAAAAGAGGTCTGTTAATAAAATGCATGAGTTTAAAGTGTGTGTGTGTGTGTGTGTGTGAGCGTACACACAAATCTCATTGTTCCTCTCTCTTTCTCCCCATCAGCTCAAACTACATTGAATGGTGACTCATCTATTGACCAGCAGAAAGGTAGGTGTGTGTGTGAGAGTGTGTCTGTGTGAAACAAGGGTGAGAGTGTGCACGTGTAGAATAGCCAGTGTTTTTAAGCTGATGCTTTCACTCCTCCCTTTCACTTCAATGCTGCAGTGGCTTCTCTACACACACAGAAACACACACACACACACACACACACACCCACACACCCACACCACTCACACACACAGAAAAATGACACTACCTGTCGAACTTTCAGGGAAAAGGACTATACACTCAATTATCATAAAATATATCTCAGCATGATTGTTTTCTATTTATAAAACACATATTGTAGCATTTAAGGAGCATTTAAATTCCCAGTGACCCAGAGTGCATGTAAGTGTATGTGACTCTCATAAGGCCTTACCTCATATCTGTCAACATCACGTGACTGAAGTCCCCATGAAACTGAAAATGTGTGTGTGGCAATGTCATTCCCACATGACATCACTTAGTTGTGAATCATGATGCAGTACAGTTACGATTCCCCTTAGAACAGACCTAACTCACTCTTCTCAATTACTTCATCAATCACAATGATTGATAAGTCATCAGATGGGAGACCATAAAACTTTATCCTCGGCATTACTGGTTTCCTATATGACAGGCCATCACGTGTGGTGGCAGCCATGGATATAGTGATTGTATGTTTGCTTCAGGGTCATGAGCATTGCCTTAAAGTAACACTATGCAACAATTTGACACTTTTTGAGGTATGGTTTTATAGGTTACTAGTTTTGGTACCATCCTCAAATTCATTTTGATAGCATATGGTCATGTGAAGGACAGATAAACACCTGTATCTTTCCCACTAGCCATCCAGGATATGCTCTATGTAGTTCTGGCTGGAATACCCTGCAAAAATGGAAGAAAGGCTTTCACAGCATGCCATTGCCAGCTATACTGCCAAAAGACACCAGTTAATGTGTTGGTAAGCTTCTATCAGTGTCAACTGGGCTGTTGGTGGTGTTTGCAAGGGTTTTGCATGCCTTTTAGGTGGTTAGCTTGCTAGTTTTTGGAACAGAACTCCTTATTGCTGCTTTAAGGCCTTTAGAGGTGCGGCCCTTGATTATAATCCTACACACATTTAGTCAAATTCAGTGAATTTCACCTTTCTCAAAAAAAAAAAAAAAAAAAAAAAAACTCTGGTGTTGGTGGACATTCCTGACATTCCTGTAATTGGGAAACAAAGTGGCTTGGACAAAGCAATATACTTTTCCAGCCAATCAACAATGTTACTCCAGGAGCACTACAGGGAGGTATATGTTTTTTTTGGCTGATGAGCTCAAATATCTACAACCTTTGCCAGAACTGGACCTGACCTTTAAATCACACAAAACTGTATCCTTTTTTTTAAGGAACAGAGACAGTTGCATGCATGTGTGTGTGTGCGTATGTGTGTGTGTGTGTGTGTGTGTGTGTGTGTGTGTGTGTGTGTGTGTGTGTGTGTGTGTGTGTGTGTGTGTGTGCGTGCGTGCATGCATGTGTTTGTGTGTCTGCCTCTGTCGATCAGTGTCTCTCTGTCTCTCTCTCACTCTTTCTGACTTTTCTCCATTTCTATCTCCCTCCAATAGTCTGATGGAGGAGGGACTGGGTTCAGTGGGTTGTGAGATGTTTTGAATCATTTGTGAGTGGAGGCACCATAGCACGCTCACGCAGGTAGCCATGCCAATGACTGACACTCTCCCTGCTCCCACAGACCTCATTAACCATCATATTGTGTTGAGAAAAAGTAACACCTTTCACCTTTCACCTTTCACCTTTCACCTTTAGGTCATTAGGACCTGCCATTGACTTTATCTTATGACCAGAGGTGGGTAGAGTAAGCAAACGTTATGTAGCTAAGTCAAAATATTGTTACTTTATAATAATAATAATGAGTCAAGTAGAAGTAAAAGTAACTACTTGAGCAGGAGTACAAACGTATCTCATAAAATGAGTACTCAAGAAGTGAGTAACTTCATATGATGATATTTATCACATCTATTAGGTATAAGGCATGATATTTATCCCATCTATTAGGCATGTATTATAATCAAATGTGGGGTTAGGCCCAAAATATAAAATGTTAAAATGGCTAATAAACACAACGTAGCATAACATCTTCACATTCAAGTAAATCCCATTCCGAATAAATCTAATAAATAAATAAAAAATAAACAATAAATTGTAGGCTGAAGGGCTGCGGCTGGCCATTTGGCTGCCCCCCACCCCAAAAGATAAAGAAATGAAAATGAACATTAGTGTTATAGTTAATAAATGTGAATCTTTTAGCATAAACAATAACACAAAAAACAAGTCAGGCAAATGTAAACGCAAACAACTAAAGCAAATGAAAGGCCTATACCTTACAGGCTATACAGATATTCTTTTCTTTTTTCAGTTGAAATTGCAAATAACATATTTTTTTAAGTATTCTGTTAAAAAGAAATGTTGCCAACTTGATGATGTATTGATTAATATTGTCACTTTTAAGATATTTGGTTTAGGCTACGTTCTAATGTTTTGACATTTTAGATGATAAATGGGAGGTCTGTTTTAGCTGAGTGTGGCAGGGACCTCATTGAAGTGATGTGAGCCTAATGGGCTACTAGAAAAGAATGTCCATTACGTACTGCACTAAACAGAATATTGCTGTGTCTTTGTTGAGTTTAGGAGTACTACGAGTCAAAGTTAATCAGTCTTAGAATAAGCCACACACTCCTTAAAGGCTGGCTCGTGTTAGCTTTTTGCTCCATAGACTAGGCTGTAACATTAAATGTAGCCAATAAGATCAAGGTTTCTAACATTAGCTATTTAAACTTGGACATGTCTTGCCATGTCTAGATCCAGTGCTATGATGTTCACACTCCCATGCAGGCCATGTTTCCACTCAGAGACTAATGTTTTTGAGATTGACTTCCATAGATTTCCACTGTCAAGTGCCCTGGTTCAATATAGCTGCGCATTTGACATACGAACCAGAGGTCAAAGCGGCATCTATGTAGTGTATATGTTTATGTAGACAAAGCAGTCGACATTATAGGCTAGAAGCTGTGCGTGTATGAATAAAAGATGTGTGTAGCCTAATATAACGGAGGAAAAGTACATTTTCTAAATCGTAAATGTATTTGAGTAAGAGTGAAAAGTATTCTGCATTAAATTTACTCCTGTAAAAAATACTCAAGTACATATAACAGAGTTAACATGGTGTGTTACGAGTTACGACCCACCTCTGACTATGACTCACAGTAAATATGTAAGTACAGCTTTACAATTTGGCACAGCGTTACCATTACTTGTGTAGAATTCAACCAAATAGGTGTTTGCAAAGTCTGATTTTGCCCCCAGAAAGTCACATGCATTACAAAACCATAGACCTAGAAACATCGTGTTTGCTCTTAGATGTGAATCTGCATGGTTGCCATGATGGAGTGGTCAAGATTCAGTAATAAATAAATACAATGTTTACTGCGAGAGGCAAACTTCTCTACAAAATCGACTATAACTATTATTGTGATTCTAATTTTCATAAAATTTGGTTTGTTATAAACATGAGAAATTGAACTGATACTGCATGGTTACTTACTGGATATTGGATACCTATTGGAACTAAATTACGTTACTAAGTTACTGGGGGCGTATCTAATGAGCTCTATGCCAAAACATTAACCTTCTGAATAACTTCCTCTGGGACATGCAGGCTTCGATCTATGACTAGCCAACGTCAAGTGTTACATTGGAGTTGCTAATAATTATGTGTAGTCACCACCACCAGAAAGGCTAGATCAAATTGTGAATTCTAAAAAACACATCTAAAAAACAAAGGATGAGTCAAAAGTGTGTGGAGGGTGTGTGAAGTGTGTACACCATAGAAACACGTGGATAGAAGGCATTGCTAGTATGCTAAATTAGTTTAAAACTGACTAAACTGACTAGTTTATAGCGTGTGTGTGTGCATATATGTGTCCACTTTCAGCCTTGTTTACTGACTGATTAAACCTGTAATACACTCACAAATGTGCCGTTGCTGATTGAGTTTGATATTGCTGGTTTAATGCGGCATGCTTTCAAGTCTCTCTCAATCCCTCTCTCTCTCACTATCTATCCTTCCCTCTCTTTCTCCTGTCTTTTCAATTTCATCTCTTCCTCTCTCTCTTTCTCTCTCCTCCTCTCCCTCTCTCTCTCTTCCTCTCTCCTCCTCTCCCTCTCTCTCTCTCTCTCTCTCTTCCTCTCTCCTCCTCTCCCTCTCTCTCTCCTTGTAC
>NC_045171.1:14400992-14403492 GCF_900700415.2 Clupea harengus
GTACAGCACTGCAGATTAGGGTGCAGATATATATTTTATTGGTGTGTGAGTGTGTGTGTGTGTGTGTGTGTGTGTGTATGTGTGTGTGTTCCCCAAGCACTGAACCTATAATCTTGGTTAGCAACTTGGACTTCCAGGTGAGCCACAGAACCAAATCTAAAAGAGAAACAGACAAAGACCCATACTTTATGGAGCAGGTTTCTTAAGCCTTGTATGCATAATGACAAGATTTAAAAGAGTCTCCTTTTTGGGGTAAAAGATTCGCTCCCTCCAAATAGTCGACCACATTCCAGACTTCCCAAGCTCTTGACACGTGCCTGAGCTGTGACGTCATAATGGAAACGTTTGGCCAGATTCCAGTTCCACTCTTGTCTCAGTTGTTCACACGTCCACTAATGTGGACCTATTTGCCCATTCGTGGCATTATAACTGGATCACCCAACCACACACACACACACACACACACACACACACACACACACACACACACACACACACACACACACACACACACACACACACACACACACACACACACACACACACACACACACACACACACACAGACATACACACCAAAGACAAAGTGAGGACCAATTCGGCATCAGTGTTTTGACTGACAGAATTGATTTCTGGCAGTGAGGATATTACTCCACACGGCCCCTCAGCAATAACCACAGGAAATGGCTGGCTGTCACCACTGTCAACTCAACACGTTTACAGCGCCTGTCAATCAATCTTCATCCAGGTCGACGCCCAGGTGGACTGACAGACGGACGCGGCGGAATGCTCAGAGAGGACTGATGTATTTAAACTTCCTGGTCTACGTCTCAATGCGGGTGCTGATGGCAAGGTTTGTGATTTGCGTGTGTGTGTAAGTGTGTGTGTGTGTGTGTTTGTGACAGCCAGCTCTATTAACTCTGACTTTATGATAGGGACCCTGAGTGGGGCTGCTATATTTCTCTCTTTCTGCTGCTACAACTAAATTGGCATCTACATTTTCAATATTTTCCTCCGGCTGGTCTATTACATGAAATGGAGAAGCACATAGTCCTGTAATTAATGAACGCACACATACACACACAACCACATACACACACACACACACACACACACACACACACACACACACACACACACACACACACACACACCGGGTCTTTAGTTCATCTGCTGTAGCTGACTGAATGGAAGGGCATGTGTGAATGAAAGATAAGGTCCTGTATGTCACTCCACTTAGCAGTTGCTCCTTACTTTTAACACACCTTATTCAGGCATTAATGATTAATGTACCACTGCACAAAACACACACAATCACACATACACACCCACACTTACACTCACACATACACACACACAAACACTCATACACAAACACAAAGAGAGCCATATATCTGTTCTATATACTGTATGTTCTCCTCACTCTTAACAGACTATAACAGCCAACATACTGTACACACACACACACACACACAGACACACACACACACACACACACACACACACAGACAGACAGACACACACGCACACACACACACACACACACACACACACACACACACACACACACACACACACACACACCTGCTTTATATAGCTCTATATAGCCAGTGCAGTCACACAATAAAACACAGCACATGCTACCGCTTCAATTCTACCCAGAATACGTCTGTGATGGGTGGTCTGCAGCATTCCGTGTGACTCGTCTTTGATTAGAAACCTGTTGCCATCTCAACAGCTGCATCTCTGACAACTGACTAAACACACCCTGAAGACACCTCTCTCTCTCTCGCTCTCTCACCGGCAAACACATCTTGTGCCGTGTTTACATAGCCATGTGAAATTAAAAACAAGCTGGGCTGCGACCAAACTTTCCCTGCCCGCTTTGATTAAACACACATGGTTTCCCCAACCATATCTGTCCAGTCTAACGAGTGAGAGGCCAGACTACAGCCACTCGACCACTGACACACGAGGAGAGATCTAGAGACAGAGAGCTCCGAGGAGAATGGAGCTTTTCCACTCCCAGTCCACTGCAGTTCCAGAAGCGTGTGAAGAGGTGTGCTCTGAGATTCCACTGTCGACTGTAGCATCCCATAGCACCTGTGCTGGTTTAGTTACTGCTCTATTTGGGTACTGAACACGTGTGTGAGGGTGACACTAGAAACATACAGCGTTTACTGTGTGCAAAGAGGAAATAGTGCATCAGGCCTGATCCGGACTGTTCGTCAGAGCCGTTCAGCTGTGTATTGTGTCAGACTCTTTAACAGGGCAGAGGGAAGGTGAGAGGGTGAGAGGGAGGGCAGGGGGCAAAAGTGATGGATGATACTCAGGTCTTAACAGGGGGTAAAAAGCCTATCCTTCTACCCCAACCCCCACCCCCCAACCACCAGGGCTGAAATCTCTGAAGGCTCTCAGTCAACGTGTCAGGAGATTGGACAGTGTGTTTAGATGTCACACACAAGCTCCATGCAACCAGGTGTAAATACCATTATCACCG
>NC_045171.1:14413492-14415992 GCF_900700415.2 Clupea harengus
CTATTTCTGTGCGATCGTTGGAAATGGAGAGAGAAAAAAAGAGAAAGAAAAAAATGGCTTTGGATTTATGTCACTGCCAGGCTGCCGTACCTCTCCGATGAAGCCGTTCACAGGCGGTATTAACCTGCCACCGAGTCCACATCCCCCTCCCCCCTCCCTCTGGCAGCGCCCAGACATCTCTCTTTCTCCTTTTCATTCAGTCTCTTTCTCTCCCTCTTCTTTCTCTCCCACTATCCGCTGTCCTTTTTTTCTCTCTCTCTCTTTCTTCACTCTCTCTTTTTCAGTCTCCCTGTCTTTCCCTCTTTCATGGTCTCCCTCTCCCTGTCCCTCTTTCCTCCCTCTCTCTTATCCAGTCTCCCTCTCTCCTCCTCTCTCTGTCCCTCTTTCTCCCTCTCTCTTTTGCAGTGATAGGGGACACATGAAAGCAGGTGACACCAGTGTGTTTCCCAGTGCTGATTGGAGTTCAACAAGAGCTTCCACTGCCCTTACACAAATTATCCATTGCACCAATTTGTGTGAACCGCAACAAGCTTGATTCCAGTTTCTACATGTGCCTATTTCAACACAAACATACGCACACACACAAACACACACACAGACACGCACACACGACCCCCTCTCTCTATCTATTTATCTCACTTTTTTTCCATCAAATCATTTTTTCTCATCATTCTCACCATTCATTTATTTCTCCGTTTTCTGTTTCTCTTCTCTCAATCTCTTTTTTCTCTCACTTTCATCTTTCTATCTTCCTCTCCCTCCCTCTTCCTTTGAAAAAAAGAGATGTATATATATATATATATATATATATATATATATATAAATGGAGACGTTCAATAAGAGAAATTGTTATTGAATTATGTATCTGAGTAGCAGAAGCAGCGGCTCCCCACGGGCAACGGAGAGTCCTTGAACGCAGCATCAGTGGCGTGTCGCCAGGGAGAAGAGAGAAATCATTTGAAGTTTCATCAATGAAACTTTCATCAATGAGAGCCCGTCTATTTGTTGTCTGGCCAAAACACTTGAGCCATTAGGGCTCAAGGAGACGCTCTCTCAGAGCCCGGTGCTTTAGACGAGCGCTCAAATGAAGGAACATAAACATTCAGGCCACCGCGCTATCCACTCCTCATGCAGAAAAAAAAAAAAAATCTTTTTTTTCCCCTCTACCAAGCACCATTGATTCTGGCCGATGCAGCAGCATTTTGTTTGCCATGGAACATGCTGAATAGGCCTTGGACAGGCCTCTCTTGAGTTGAAGTCTATATATGAAGAACATATTTTTGATGCCATATGCCATGGAGCTCTGCAAACCCACCTATAGTTTGTTACCTGGACTATGCGTTGTGAGAAACCTTACATGTTAAATAACATTCAGCCATTTCATGGACACTTTTATCCTTCTTTCATTCCCTAACCACATCACTCCATCATCACACACATTCAATCCTTTTGGATTTTTCTCCTTGGAGAGTTTTTGTGTTTTTGGTGGATTGACCATTTCCCTTGTTTGAAGCCTCGCTGACTCTGTCTGGTCTTTTCTCTGTTTTGCAGTGAGTTTGGAATCTCTGTTTGTGTTTGCCTGTTCCCACTTGTTGTGGATGTACTTGAACTGAGGAAATTCTGAGTTACTGTCAAGAAGTACTGAACTTGTAATCACAGTATTAATTACTTTTGGTCCTGTGTTTGTGCTAAGCTAACATTCTGACACATACACACCATCTTTCTCGGTCTGTCCAACAGACATGATCTGTCCTCTATCATTGTGGTAGAAAGATTTAAAAAAACATTTTTTTCTTCCATTCTTTCCATTTATCTCTCTCTCTCCCTCTCTCTCTCTCTCTCTGTCTTTCTCTCTCTTCCCCCCCATCCTCCTGTGCATATCTATGTCAGTAAAAGGGCATGCGTAATAAAATCATTAGTAGTGTGTAGCCCAGCAGAGCAGCCAGAGAGCCTCTCATTCTGACTTTAATAAGGCCGGAGGATGAGTCATCCGCTGCATCAGAGAGAGAGAGGGAGGAGGGGAGAGCGAGAGGTAGAGAGAGAGAGAGAGACGGGAGGGAAGAGAGAGCGCAATGAGAGAAGCGGGGGGAGAGAAGGAGAGGGGGTGATGGAGAGGAATGGAGAGAGAGAGAAGAAGAGGGAGAGAGAAAGAGGAGGGGAACAAGAGAGAGCAGGAATGAGAGAGACAAGAACTGAGAAAGAGAGAGAGAGACAGAGAGAGAGAGGGAAGAAAGAGTGATGTAGAGAAGAGAAGGAAGAGGAGAAGGACACAAAGAACACTTGCTGAAATGAAGAAATTAAGGTTCAGCACGTCAAACACACATCGGATGGAGACTCACATGCAAGGCCCTGCACACACACACACACACACACACACACACACACACCCATACACAAACACACACACACACAAAAACACACTGGTACATAGACACACATGCACAGACAGACACATACTCACACAGAGGAACAAATATGCACACATTGGTCATGTATTACT
>NC_045171.1:14420992-14448492 GCF_900700415.2 Clupea harengus
ATCCTGAAAAAAGTCTCTGGTCAGGTCACACACACACACACACTCACACACACACACACACACACGCACATAAGTGTGCGTGCGTGCTTGGTTTGATTTAGTCATTTTGACATGTGCATTGTGCTAATTGATCATGTGGGTTTGGAGTGGACCAGTAAACAAGCTGGTTCATGGTTACTGGCTGATATTAAAGACATATGATGTAATAGACCACTTTTGACCACTTCTGACTACTTCTGAAGCAAGCTATCACAAGACGAGAGTTTGTTATGTGTTTGTTATTGTGTGGAGCGAAGGGTTGCACAGAGGTTTTGACGAAGGAACAAACAAACCACAGAAGAAAAGGAAATAAGTGAGAACACGATGAGTGGGTGTCTCTTGTCCAGATGAGACGATAAAAACAGGGGGATAGAAGGGGGAGAGAGGAAGAGAGAGAGAGAGATAGGGAGAGAAAGAGAGAAGTAAAGAGAGAGGTGTGGAGGGAGAGAGGGAGAGGGAAGGAGAGAGAGGCGCAGAGGAGAGGGGGAAAGAGAGAGAGACTTCATGGCCAAGTGTGGTACCGGTTCATGGCTGGTGACACACACACACACACACACACACACACTCACACACACACACACACAAACACATGTTCTTCTTTCAAGAGTGCTATGAATATCCAGAGCACACACACACTTCAGTCAAAAGTAATAACACACGCTTGCACACTTAAACTTAGACATACCGCAACACCCACAGGCTTTTCAGAAAACAACAACATGCGTTTCCCCCTGCTGACGGTCCTGAGCCATTCAAAAGTACTTCACGACACTCTTCTGACAGCATCGATATGACGATAATGAGGGTTATGAATCGGAAGACGAAACGCATCCATTTCCCAGCGATGAGTCACAGGAAGGGTACAGTGCATCCGTTCTTCCCATTAAGAGGAAGATTCCTACTCTCTTTAGTCGGCAAACATAGCCACCAGCACTTAGTTGGTATTACTCTGCCTGTCACCCTGCCAGCTCGCGCTAATGAAATATTTAAAAAATAATTAAGGGGTTGAGCGCAGAACCTGCGGAGAAAGCAGCCGAATCATGAGTCACCGGCAGAAAATCAGCTCATTCTGAGGCATCACCGGTAAAGCAACCAAGTTTGCCCATCCCCTCCTCTCCACTCCCCTCCACCTGTTTCAATAACCGCTAGGAAAAGCGTGTTGTGACACGGGGTAAGAAACTGGGGTATCGTGAGTGTGGGAAACATTGATCCAGTGCTGGACAGGGGCTCTGGAACATGGCAGGCATTTTAAACGATCACAGATCATAGCTTTTGAGATTTACACTATTTTTCATGGGAGCCCACAATGAAGAGATGAAGTGACAAACATCACAGACATGAGGGTGGTTGGGGCCAACTCTTCTAGAGAGAAGACAGCTAGGATTCCTCCTGTTGGCCAGGTCCATCATCATGCCTCACCAGCAGGCCTCGGAATGTTGTCACTGGTAACCACGGAAACTAGTGTGATTGGCGACCAGCGGGTCTTTGGTGGGCATGCTGAGCGCACGCTCTCTGCAGTCTGCCGTTGCTGCGCGGGGAATTGAGACCATAACTCAACACACTGTCAGTGCTGTCATTAGTGAAGTGGCTATTTAGAGAGAGCCAGTGTCACTTTGAGACACTCTGGAAAGCGTAGTGGACTGATTAGTGTTTCAAAAGCCATAACTTTTAGAGAAAACAGAAAAAACACACACATATAATGTAAACATATAATAACACGCTCAACACATACACACACACACACAGAAAGAGAAAAGGGGAGTCAAAACTATAAATTGCACTGTATAATATTGCTTGTGGTGAAATACCTTGTGGAAATTGCCCTTAAATAATGCAGTTGAGGCAGGACCTTTTGCAAGTCCAAATCACAAACTTGACGGATGTGTCTGAATAACAAAAACCAGAGGGTGAAGGAGAGAACCGAAGCTGAGGTGAAACCCTCACCAGACAGTCTCTGTGTGTGTGTGTGTGTGTGTGTGTGTGTGTGTGTGTGTGTGTGTGTGTGTGTGTGTGTGGGTATATATCTGTGTGTGAGTGTGTGTGTTAGTCTGTGTGTGTGTGTGTGTGTGTGTGTGTGTGTGTGTCTATATGT
The DNA here is from genome assembly GCF_900700415.2 of Clupea harengus. Lineage (NCBI taxonomy): Eukaryota > Metazoa > Chordata > Actinopteri > Clupeiformes > Clupeidae > Clupea > Clupea harengus. The sequence continues at coordinate 14,423,124 of NC_045171.1, forward strand.
GTGTATTAGTCTGGTGTGTGTGTGTGTGTGTGTCTGTATGTGTGTGTGTGTGTCTGTGCGTGTGTGTGTGTCTCTGTGTGTGTGTGTGTGTGTGTGTGTGTGTGTGTGTGTGTGTGTGTGTGTGTGTGTGTGTGTGTGTGTGTGTGTGCGTGTCTGTGAGTGTGGTGTGTGTATGTCTGTGACATAATGCAATCACGTTTAGAGGAGCCATGACTCATAGGTCAATGAAAGGGGTAAGTTGAGGGGAAGGGCCTAAAGCCTAAAGCATTTAACACTCATAATTAGACTACATGCTGCTTCCAGACACTCACCATTAAGAGCTATTGTCTCTGTGTGTGTCTAAGTGTGTGTGTGTCTATATGTTTGTGTGTGTCTAAGTGTGTGTGTGTGCGTGTATGTGTGTCTAAGTGTGTGTTTGTCTAAGTGTTTGTGTGTGTCTAAGTGTGTGTGTGTGTGTGTGTGTGTGTGCATCTAAGTGTTTGTGTGTGTCTAAGTGTGTGTGTGTTTAAGTGTGTGTGCGTGTGTGTGTGTGTGTATGTGTTACACTCCTGCACGTGTTCTCCCCTCATTACGATTTGAGTGCTGTTGTGTTTGTTATTGTGTATATTCAGTGGTGTTGCCTTGTATTACATGTGCATAATGCCACTGATAAGTGCATGTTTATATACGTCTAAAGTCTTCACCTTAAAAATCACTCCGTGTGTATGTGTGTGTGTGTGTGTGTGTGTGTGTGTGTGTGTTAGAGAGAGGTACAAATTGAAACAGAATGGCACAGAACCCAATTAAATCAAACAACAGTCCCATCCCTCTTTATTTACATCCTCCCTAATTTCTCCTTCTCCTTCTTCCCCCTTTCCTTCTCTCTCTCCCTCTCTGTCTTTCCTTCTCTCCCTCCCTCTCTCTCTCTCTGTCTCCCCTCTGTCTCTCTCTCCCCCTCTCTCTCTCTCCCTCTCTCTCTCCCTCTCTCTCTCTCTCTCTGTCTTTCTGTATTTCCTTGGTGGCTGGATGGATCGCCATCTATTGGCTCAGGAGGATGTCACTGCCGGAGGCCTCAGTCTGTTGGACACTGGCTGGCTGGATCTCATTCACTTCCCTAGAGGAGTGGGGGCATCTCTAGGGCAGTCACGGGCACGGTGAGTTAATGACCAGGGGGCAACTGTAAGGGTAGATTTGCACTCTTTACCCCATTGGGGGTGGGGTATTTCAAATGAACAGGGAGCTGCACCCGAACAGTATATTGGGCTGGTGTGATATTTTGCACACCTGGTTTGGCAGTGTCCCTGCCGCTAACCTTAAGCTGGGAATACTACTAGTAACCAGGCCACTGATCTTCCAAGCACTATTCCAGACACTCTATTATATAGATAAGAAAGAGCTCTGGTGCCTCTACTGGCCTGGAGGTGAAATTACACCCACTCATTTGCATTACTGAGGAACCCTGAAATATGTAGATGGCCTTTTCTATGGTAGTATTGGGCTTGTGAGTGTATAATAAAATAGGTTGAACACTCTGAACTGACTCTAATTCAGTAGTGAATAGTGGGCAGTGTACTTGAATGGTGACATTACACCATATGTGCGAGGCATATACACTATGAGTGCTTGTACAAAAATGTTGCTACAGTGAAACACCAAATGCATAGATGGTGTAGCAGGAAAGGGCACACTGCCCAAATCTGTGGGGTTGTCACCGGAGAGAACTGTCCAAGTCCACAACAGAGAACCAACGGGCCACATCTATTGTCCCTGAAATAACTCTTCAGAGACTGCGACCATTTCAGCAAGGTTACAACCTGGAGCTGGTCCAGTAGTGCTCCCTACTCTGCTCCACAAAAGTGGTTTACAAACTATGCTAATGTTTTGCTCTCGCACAATAATGCCCCTTGATTTCAGGGACTGCATGATTAATTACCCCCCCGCCTATCTGCAGCCAAATGTCCGAGGTACTATTGTTTTCACATCCACATTCAGAAGCACACAATACAAGTAGAGCTATTTAGCGAGGCCAAAAAGCGCCAGATGATTTACGGCATTTAGCACAGCACAGGCTGACGCTCCAAGGGCTGCACAGGAGACTATTCTTAATTGGCACTCTTAATTCTACAACATAGATCAAGGCCATAGTGGCACTATGTGTTTGGAGACTTTATGGGATGGGTGGCTGGGTCCCACGACCTGAAACAAGCGAAGTGCAGCTCCTGCGAGGACAAGCTGAACCTACTGGCTCCTTTGGCTTTATAGTGAATCGGAAAATTACTCTAAAGTGTGTGTGAGTGTATGTGTGTGTGTATGCATTAGCGTGTGTGTGTGTGTGTGTGTGTGTGTGTCATAGATGCGGCAGTTCTCAGGCATAGACCTGTCATAGACCCGGCAGTTCTCATCAACAGTGTCATAGATGCGGTTGAGGATCAGTCTTTCTAGGAGTTTGAAGCTAACGCAGAGTAGGCTAATTGGTCGGTAGCTTTTTGGATCTTCAGCAGGTTTGTTTGGTTTGAGTATGGCAACTATTTTGGCGGTGCGCCAGATCTTTGGGATCTTGACTGTCCTGAGACACATATTGAAAATGTTCTTTAGCCATAGTAAGGTCGATTCTGGGAGGTGTTGGAAGAATTCTGGGTGTAAAGAGTCTGGTCCTGGAGCTTTGTTTTGTTTGAGTGTAGCAATGGCTGATTTAACCTCAGCCATGGAGAAGTCAGAGCACAGATCTTGGTCAGCTGATGGTGTGTTCCATGCGTCTTTCAGGTGTCTATTGATCTTGAAGGTAAATTCTTTGTTTGGTTTATTGAACTTCCCATTATTTATCAGGTTGTTAGCTATGTCATTGGCCTTAACTGGAGCTTGTGAGGTGAAAGGTTTGACATTTCCAGTTAGCCTGTTCAGTTTGCTCCATGCTTGTCTGCTGGAGTGTGTGAAGTTGATATTTTCAGTTTCTTCTATCCATTTCTCTCTGCGTCGGTTATCAAGATGGTTGAGGAGAGCGGTGGCAGCTTCTTGAGATTCCTCGTAGGAGGTGGCATTGTCGTGGAGAAGGGCATATGTTTCACATTCTTCGTCCCAGCCAGGAACATAAACTCTGCGGTGGCCACGAGGTATGCTTGCTTTTGCTGCGTTTATGATGGAGTTGCTGAAGTGCTTGTAGGTAGTATCTTGGTCTTGTTCTGCTAGGTCTGGTAGGGGGTGTTTGTTAAGTTCTTCTCTGAAAGTGTCCCAGTTTGCTTTTTTGAAATTCCATCTAGACTGTGGCATTGATGTAGTTGGAGTAACAAGAGCTGGGTGGGTGATGAGAGAAGGTCTATGCTGTGAGCGTGGGAACTTACTGATAACAGTACGCTGTGCTGTAGAGCGATCTCGGGAGCTGCAGAAAGCCAGGTCAGGGTTGGTGCCGGTTTGCCATCGACCAGAGGTAAATGAGCATGGTTGTTTGCTGTCATAGAGGAGTGTTAGGTTGGTGGTAGATGCCCAGTTTGCAAGTGCTTCTCCGTCTGGTGTTGTGTTTTTGTAACCCCATTGTTCGTTTTGGCAGTTAAAGTTGCCAGAGTAGATGACAGGATGGTCATAGATCGGCAGGTTGGAGAAACTTGTTTTTGGTGGTTTGTATACATTTACCACTGTGGTATCTCCGATTGATACAGCAATCCATTGTTGATCACTACTATGCGAGGAATCCAGTATGGAGTAAGTGTGTCCATTTTTCACTAGCGTGGCTATTCCATGGTGTTGGGAGTGAATTGAAGCTGCAAGGTGGTAGCCGTAGATCTTAATCTCTTTGTCCTCCTTGGTATGGGTTTCTTGTAATAGGAGGACTTGGGCTGAGTGCTTTGTAGCAAGTCGTTCAATCACTTCACATTTGGAACGTGCAAGTCCTTCAACGTTGAGCTGTAGGATACAGGGGCCCGTAGACTCTTGAAGGATTCTATGGCTGGGTTGCTTAGTCATTGCAGTAAGAGATGTCGAAAGGGACTGGTTTATGAGCAGTTAGCCGTCAGAGACGTTGTCCGGGGAACACCACGTGGAGGTAGCTCATATTGTTCCAGTATGTGTGTGTGTGTATGCATTAGTGTGTGTGTGTGTGTGTGTGTGTGTGTGTGTGTGTGTGTGCATTATTGTGTGTGTGTGTGTGTGTGTGTGTGTGTGTATGCATTAGCGTGTGTGTGTGTGTGTGTGTGTGTGGGTGGGTGTATGTGTGTGTGTGTGTGAGTGTGTGCGTGTGAGTATGTGTGTGTGTGTATGCATTAGTGTGTGTGTGTGTGTGTGTGTGTGTGTGTGTGTGTGTGTGTGTGTGTGTCAGCAGACAGCCCATCCAGAGAGGTAAAGGTTATCCCAGCAGGCCTACCAGTGTGAGCAGGAGAACACACATTAAATCCAGACGGACTCTCATCAGTGTGCGTGCAGAGATGCTGTTTACTGGTGTGTTTTCTAACACACACACACTGTGCAGGCGTGTTTCCCCTCTCCCGTTTTCCATCCCTCCTTTCGGCCACATAACTGATGAGGACCTTCCTTTTTCCCCCGGCTTTCCTCTCGTGTCACAGGAAGTGAGAGCGGGTGTCCTTGTCTGCGGCTAGACACGCAGTCTGATGAACTAAACTCATACAGTGTGACATTAAAGATCAAACACATCACAGGTCAAGGGTCGCAACTTCTGTCTTGTGTAAGGAAACGAATGGGAAGGAGAGGAGAGGAGGAGAGAGGAGAGGAGGGGAGGAAAGGAAAGGAAAAAAGGATGAGCAATAGGAAAAAATAAATCAAATGTTTTATTTATTTATTTTCCAGGAAGTCCCTTTGACATAAAAAAATCTAATTTACATAAGAGACCTGGCCAAGATATCAGCTGCACAAACTAACAACATACTAAAAAATACAACATATATGACATAAAATATGACATAAACAATAAAACAGTTATTAACAAAAAAACTGTTATTTAAACTCAATGGCCTCTCAAGAAAAACAACCACAGGACTCACTCACCACATTCTTCATGATGCCCTTAAATGTATCAATGGATATAAAGGGATCCAATTTTAGATCTTTCTGCAGATTGTTCCATGTCCAAGGTAAATGGTAAGAAAATGCAGTTTTCCCCAGATCTGTTAAAACCCAGGATAAATTAAAAAGCAACCACCTGGTCCACAAGTTTTTTTTTCTGAGCATTAAAAGTAAAACAGGATTTGTTTCTAAAATAAAAGCCAATCTTCCTAACTAGATTAGCAATGTGTACATTAAATAAAAGCTTGTCTTCTATCCATATACCCAAATACTCGTATGAGGTCACCCTTTCAATGGGATTATCGGACATGAAAATGCTAAAATCATCTGCTTTGGAGACGAAAACTTTGTTTTCTGAGCATTTAACACTATGCAGGGCAGTTTGTAATGACTGTAATGCAGCCTATACTGTAAATGACATCAGTGTAGAGGTGTACTTTCACTTGAATGTCCTTACCCAAGTCCTTTATAAAAAATAGAAAACAAGATAGGTCCTAGAATGTAACCCTGGGGGACACCTTTGGTTATCTAAAAAAATGTATCAGATTTTTGACATACTGGGTTCAATCTACAAAGTAATGTCTGAACCATTTAACAGCCTTAGGACCAAAACCAACTTTCCTAAATTTGTTTAGTACCAATTCATGATCCACTGAATCAAACGCCTTAGAAAGATCTACAAATGCAAAGACAATGAGATAATTTCCCACAACATTAGCAGCATTAATTGTACTGAGGTCAGTTCCAAAACCAAATTGAAAATCACTTAAAATGTTATTATGAAGTAAAACTGCAAGTTTTAACTGCAAGTTTACCTGGCTCCTATGGCTGCAAGTTTGAACTGCAAGTTTACCTGGGATTCAAGGATCTTAGCTAACCCTGAGGGATGAAGGATAAAAAACCTTGATGGTGCAGTCTAGGTCCCTTTCAGTTCTTTCAGTATCGAAGAGCTCTTCTGGATTCTCAGTAACATTGTAGTTATAAGACGGAGAATTCTGTGAACAATCTTAGTAAAAGCCTTTCAGCGTTCTTGGTAGCGCTGTTATGCACCCTCTTCTGAGGGCATGCCCATGAACCCTGAGAGATGATGCAGATAATGCAGACTCCTTTTGCGATGAGATACAGCACCTCACCTTGAAATCCTGTTTGTCTGAGCAGGTTTGGACTCAGCAGCTAAGCAAAGCTGGTGTGATTGTCTTACATGCAACATCTTCATCAGGTTTGCTCATATCACCATACAGTTTGAAGTTTAAAGTTTAGAACATCCTTTCCTTCAGCTTGCACAAGGAACGCTTGTTTTTACCGGTTTTACCATCGCTGTCTGGCACATCAAAACATGAGGGGATGCTAAGAATATCATCATCATATATAAATTAATATCATCAGATCATTACCACATTAAAAGTCATATAACCAGAGGTGTTAATACTTGCACATCAAAACATGAGGGGATGCTAAGAATATCATCATCATATATAAATGAATATCATCAGATCATTACCACATTAAAAGTCATATAACCAGAGGTGTTAATACTTGATAATGAATGTTATACCCGCATTTCTTTGTCGTTTGACGTACTACATGTGAGGAATCAAATATCACTGCAAGGCTTTCCTGGATGTTCGTGTGAGTGTGACTTTGTCCTCAGTGTCAACAGGCTGGACATTTCTTCTCCACCAGGCTTGAGAAGACAGGAGACGTTGGCTGGAAGTGTTTGTGTGTGTGTGTATAAGTGAGTAGGTCTGTGCGTGTGGACGTCTCTGACTGTGTCATGTGGGGCTCCTGTGTGTGTGGTGTCAAAGAAATCTAACAGCTGAAAAGCTGCAGGACTTTGCATGGGAGGCTTTTTTATTTCTGACCTGAAAAGCAATACAGAGATGCTTTTCTTGAAGATAATTAAACATAGCGGCTAGGTATTCTGCATTTTATGAATATTTTTGGTGACTCTTGTTTTTCACAAAGAGCTGAGAAAGAGAGAGAGAGAGAGAGAGAGAGAGAGCAAGAGAGATAAAGAGATGAGACAGAGAGAAAGACAGAAAGTAAAAGAGAGAGAGACAGAAAAGATGAATTTATTTTAACTTTACCTTTGGAGCACAGAGATCCCCCAAGCCCATGAATCAGAGTATGACTCATCTTCATTTATAAAGCCCTCCGCAGCAGCATCAGGAAATGGGCCTTTGTGAAATGAATTTCAGCTTCCCATTAATTACACTCAAATCTTAGCTGCGCTACCCGACGCACACACACACATGTACACACACACACACACACATGCCCGCAGTCCATTTTTTTGTCTTGTCTCTGATGCGGTGATTAAAAAACACAGAGCATGTGTGTATATGTGTGTGTGTACATGTGTGTGTGTGTGTGTGTGTGTGCGGGAGGGTGTCAGGATCATCGGAAAGCAGTTGTCAGTGTGGTTAAATGACTATGGGGGGATGGGGGCAGGCACCGTGATGTGTGATGGAGGAGGGGGGGGCGGGGGGGTGATACAGTGAGATGAGTATCTAATGCCAACAGTTTTAAGTGAACTCAAGTACGGGTGGGCGTCATCTAAATCCCTAGGGACCGACCAATCCCAGGACCCCAACCTCCACGAGTGAGTGGGCGAGGGATCAGATTAGTGGACAGGATGTGTGTTTACTTCCTTCAGCTGAGTGGGGAATGAAAGAGTAATTGTCTCGCTGAACTAGTCTCTGAGCCACAGCTGAGACTAGACTGAGCCACAGCTGAGAAATGAGAAAATGTAATCCAGTGTTGCACTGTTTGTTTGTTGTTTGCCAACAAAGATGGGAAAACCCTAACATTTAAGGCTCATTATGGGTCATTCAATACATCATCTGTAGCAATTCATCAAATATTCCAGCCTTTAAAAGGCAGTAATATCTAATCCTTATTCTCAGTTTGATGTCAACCAACCATCAACTAAACCTGACTATAACCACTCTTCCCAAATATTAAGTTGGTTTATGGTTTTATGTGTTTCAGATTGCATCCATAATATGAGTTGGTTCATTGATTGGCATTTTATTTTAATAAAATTTAAATAAATCTGTACTGATTTAGCTATGGAATAGGTCTGTGACAAACACATATAAATATAAGAATCACACAAGTACAATACTTGTGTGATAAATCTGTGGTAAAGAACCTGAATATACATTTCATACTAAAATGTCATAATGCCCTTCAACATGCAAGGTAGGTAAGATGCAAAACCTTGTTGTTCTATGTAACTGTATATGAAAGGGGACATAACTATCGTGTATAATAATGAGCATATGTTCAATCATATTCTGACTGTCAACAATCTGTTCTGTTTTTAAGATAGGGGGATTATACCTTCATATAGGGGATTTGTATCAATTCCTATGGTATCTGATGACATTTCTTGAACCATTCTATGATAATACCTTCAGTTATACTGGAAGATCAGAAGCACTCTCAATGTCACCTCTAAACCACAGAATAAATGAATACCCAGAAAGAAAGAAACACTTAATCAAAGACAAGGTTCTGGACATCTGAGCCCACAGAGAAATGTTTAATTAGGTGTATTTGTATGCACGAATGAGTAGCTGCCAAGCAACAGTTGTGTCTCAGATATTGGATGCAGATTGCTATGGGGCATGTGCTGACATGATATGGGCTCATTTAACAGTGACTCAGAGAAGGGCCTTTCAAATGACTGCTCCCTGTCAAGAGGGCAGTTTGTTTTGCCGATACTCATACTGCCTAAGGCCAGACGTGATCCCTCGCCAGGCAGAGAGCTGTAGCCATCTCGCTGGTTTGCAGTGGGAGAACTTGTGGCTGTACCTGAAATATTCACTTCTAATGGATTCATTGATACTGTACCAGTCACACAGCTGGACATTATCTCAAGGTGCTTTACAGATATTCCTGTTCATTACGACACTGCTTTTCATGTGAAGCAAATTAAAGGAACTGTCCATGATTCCAATCCCCTTCACTTTTTGTCAGATTCAGCAAACTGCTCCACACGATCCTCTAGCTCTCTGTTCAAACATAGTGGCTCCAACCGAGCCACAAACAATCCCAGCCAATCAACACGGTGCTTCAGGAGCATGGAAGGGAGGTTTGTAATCTGATTGGCCGTTAAACTCGATTATCAATAATTATCAAAACCGAATCGTGGCCTCGGTCTTTAAGCGATAGGACACAGATTACGCTAAATAAAGAAGGGCTTGTGTGCTTAGTACAGTAGTGTCCAGTAACGAGCATCATCAGGGCCCTCAGTCAAGTAGGAAGGCCTGCGCGTCCCATATGCCTACCCTGCTTCTTCTTATTAGTCAGGGAACAAGACTAAAACTGATCTTATGGAAATAAACAACAATCACCCATCCAGGAAAGAGTGAAGAGGGGTGGTGGTGGGTTGGGGTGGGTGTTATATCGCCGCTGGTATTTTCAGCATGCTTTAGCATATTCTTAATAAGCTGCTGGAGCGAGGCATTCATTTGCAAGTCAGGAGGAGAGAAAAAAAGGGAGAAAAACAGAGAAGCTGTTCCGCATTCAATTTAAGCCTTGTTAGTTCCAGAATGACGCCTTCCCCCCAGTCCCTGTCGCCTAGCTCGCCTGCTCTGCTAGCCTCCATTTATTCTCTGAATGAAAAGCTAAAAATACCCCCAGTCTTTTTATGAATGAAACACTAAAAATACAGCTCACAGTCATCCATCCCTCGCCCCCTCTCTCTACCTCTCTACCTCTCTCTCACTTGCTCCCCCCTCTCTATTTCCCTGTTTTCTTTCTCGCTATCCTTCTCTCTATCCCTCTTTCCTCCTGTCACTTGCTACCCACCCGTCTCTCTCCCTCTCCCTCTCCCTCCCGCTTTCCTTTCCCACCTCTCTCTCTCTCTCTCTCTCTCTCTCACACTTGCTCCCCCTATTTCTCTCTCTCTCTCTTTCCCTGTCCCACTCTTTCTCCTCCCCCCATCCCCTCATTTACGCCTGCCTCTCTCTCTCTCTCCCTCTCTCTCTTTCTCAATCTCTCTCTCTCATCGAGTGCTTGTAGAACTGGTGGATGATGACACAGAATGCTGCTTGTCTCGTTTCACTCAGATATATGCCCTTCACACACACACCCCCCCCCCCACACACACACACACACACACACACACACACACACACACACACACACACACACACACACGCACACACACACACACACCCTGAGTGGAGACTCCATATGCCAGTATACATTATCACCGCATCTGTAAAGACAGCTCTCCAGCCTTGGGGGGCGTATAAGTCCTGTGGGGGGGTGGGGGGGTGGGGCTGTGGGGGTGGCATGAATTTCCATCACCGGCTCCAGTCTCTGTCCCACATGCTCAGACTATCAATGAAAAGCCACGTGACTCCACCCCTCCTCTCCCCCTCCTGCTGCTTTCTGTTCTGATTGGTCGGGTGTGCACGGTGACACTCTTCCTGTCCCATTCACGTTTTCTCAGCCGTCGTCGCTCGGAACATTCCACAGCTCTGCACACTCTCCCAGCTCCGGGCCTGTAACACACACACACACACACACACACAAACACACAGATGAAACACACTGCACTACATGAACACACCCTTATAAGATGACAACGTGTACTAAACGTCAGTCAAACTGGACACAACTTGGTTAATCCTAACATGGTGGAAGCTTTGCATATTACACATGCTATTGGATGTGTCATGTAGCCTACAGTAGTACTGGCCACAGACGTGTATGGAACACACTGTTTGTTAAGTCCCGTCCTGCTTCCTACATTATGTTTTCTATATTTTATCATTTATTCATCATTTCCTGTTTTATTTTTGTATACTCACCTCTCTTTTTATTTTCAGACACTTCACTTCCTGCCCTTGTGTGTGTCGCGCCTTAGGTGATTGTCTGCCCCGCCTTGATTAATTTCACCTGTTCCTCATCATCCTTTCCTACCTAGTGTATTCCGTTTGTGCGATCCCCCCTCTCAGTGACAGTTAGTTTTAGTACCTCCGTGTCTAGCGTTACAGCCTTTTTCTAGTGTGTTACTCTCCTGGTATTTTTGATCCCTGCTTTGTTTCTTCCTAGACCATGCCTTTGCCTTTTCCCTGTCGGATTTGTTTGCTTTATCTCCGGACTGACTACCTGTGTACCGAACTTTGCGTGTTATTGAGTCCTATTGCCTGTTACTGCACCAGTCGTTACACTGTTGTGCTATGGCTATAACATATTAGATGGTGAAACTTCAACTACGCAACATGATTAAACTGAATACAATGAAAAAACAGACAACATCGTTCTCATGTGTTAAACCTTGTGTTAGTCACGTTACGTATTGTACTATATTGTTAACTGGTGTTTCCTTATCGCAGTTGGACTGCGATATAACAGTATGGTACATGACGTTAGTCATGGGCCCAAATCGAAGCATTTATCCATTCACGCCTGAAAGGCTGCGATTCGTCCGCGCTCTCTCCTGAGCCCGCCCCCTCAGGAGCTTATAAATTCAGGAGCGAGGACCGGAACTTCCTCTTTGAAAACTTTGCTTCGAAGTAACCAGTCTGAGTATATCTCATTACCACGCTCTTTTCTGTGTTTCAAAGAATCTGTGTGCTTTTTGCTCATTACGAGTTGGTGAGTTAATCGGGTTTTTTACCCTCACTAGCTCAGGGCGCTACAAGATTCGATTGATTTAAGAAAGTAGAGTCGCTATCCTAACTAGTTAGCTGGCTATGTTTCTGACTAGCCTGCTAGCTTTTTGCTAACCAACGTTTCAGTTGTTTGATAGTGTGCTTGTGAAATTAATACTTTCTTCTAATTTCAGAACAATGTCCAGGCAATACCCTGACTGCGGGCACGCGAGGGCGACCGCCACCGCCGTTGCGTGGCCTGCCTTGGCAGGACCCACGCGGAGGCGGCTCTCTCGACCCTGCCTGTGGCGTTTGTGCTAGTTAGGTTGCACTGAGGGCAGCCAGCTGCCTCGGTCTCCCTCTCCCTCCCCCTCCCAGTGCCGGGGTTCGCCTCGTATATGCACCTCGATCAGGCCAAAGAGAGCGGCTGCCTCTCTTTTCCGCCGGTCCAGGATGCAGTGGCGGGCTACCTCTCGCCCGCCTCCCCCACGGTGCGCCTCGGCCAGAAGCCCCTCCTGCCCACGCGAGTGGCCAGGCACCAGGCGGCTCTGGCTGAAAAAGCCTACCTGGCGGCAGGGCAGACTGCCTGTGCTACAAACACGGCAGCACTCCTGCAGCGCTACCAGGCCAAGCTCCTGACGGAGCTGGCCTCATCGTTGGGGGAGAACCATCAGACGGTGGTGGAGCTCTGACGGGCGACGGACCTCTCCCTCCGACTCACTCGCTGCACCTCCCAGGCCCTGGGGAGGATCATGGGAGCGACCGTGGCGACGCAGAGGTCCCTGTGGCTGTCCCTTGCAAACAGACCGGGAGAAGGCGCCACTCCTGGACGCCCCGATCAGCGTCCAGGGCGTATTTGGAGAGGCTGTGGGAACGATGACTGCAAAGTTAGAAGAACAGCAGAAAAGCAGAGAGGCATTTCTAGGCTTGGATGCCTCGCTCCAGCGGGTCCGGTGAGCAGTCCTCTTCGGGACACACTACACCCACCCCGGGCCAGAAACGGAGCGGGTTGCGCTCGCCAGCCCCCCCCCGGCTAAGATGCCCACCCGGAGAGGTTGGCAGAAGCACCCCTTCCGCAGCGAGTTGGCGCGCATGCGCAGTGTCACCATGGGTGCTGAGAACGATCACAGCGGGGTACGTGCGGCAGTTCGCCTGTCCCCCTCCGCCATTCGGAGGGGTGATCCAATCAGTGGTGCAGCAGGGGCAGTCTAATTTTCTACGGAAAGAGATAGACTCCCTGCTCCAAAAAGAAGCAATAAGTGTAGTGCCTCCCAAGGAGGCAGCTTCAGGTTTCTACAGCCGTTATTTCCTGGTCCCCAAAAAGGATGGGAACTATCGGCCAATATTAGATCTACGTGTATTGAACAAAGCACTCATGCCGCTGAAGTTCAGAATGCTGACCCCCCGCCGCTAGTGCAGTTCATAAGACCAAACGATTGGTTCATCACGATAGACTTAAAAAATGCTTACTTCCATGTCCCGATCCACCCCAGACATCGGAAATTTCTGTGGTTTGCGTTCGGAGGAATAGCATACCAGTTCCACGCACTCCCGTTCGGCCTGGCTTTGTCACAGAGGGTTTTCACAAAGTGCGTGGAAGCAGCCATCGCCCCATTACGAATACGCGGATTGCGTTTATTCAATTATTTGGACGATTGGCTCGTTTGCTCTCATTCAAGAGCAGCAGCGGTGCAGGACTGCCATCTAGTGGTGGCACACCTGCATCGACTAGGCTTCGTAATAAACAAGGTAAAAAGCGTTCTGCGCCCAGGCCAGACCACGCATTTCCTAGGCATGGTTCTAGACTCCACCTCCATGGAGGTCAGGCTGTCCCAAGACCGAATAAATGCCATCAGATCATGCGTGCATCAGTTCCGGCTAGGACAGTCAGTCCCGTCGCTGTGCTGCCAACGTCTGTTGGGCATGATGGCATCGGCCGCGATCGCTCTCCCGCTGGGGATGTTGCGCATACGGCCTTTCCAAATGTGGTATCTATCTCTGAGACTCAATTCAGTCAAGGACAGATACCGCAGAATAACGGTGTCCTCCAGATGCAGAACCCCGGGGTTCCTCGCGGCGTCAGGCCCTATGGGCATAGTGACGCACCACAAAGTGGTAACCACAGACGCCTCCACGAAAGGGTGGGGAGCGGTCTGCGAGGGGAGAGGCGTGAACGGTCTCTGGTCTGCGACAGAGGCCGCGTCACATATAAATGTGTTAGAACTGCGAACGGTGGCCCTGGCACTGCGACACTTTCTACCCAGATTAAGTAGTCAGCATGTGTTGGTGAGGACGGACAACACTTCGGCATTGGCGTATATAAACCGCCAAGGCAGAGTGCGCTCCCCGTCACTGCACCACTGGGCGAAACCGCTTGCTCCTGTGGGCAGCAGTTCACATCCGTTCCCTCAGGGCAGTCCATATTCCAGGCCACCTCAACTACGGGGCGGACCTGTTATAAAGGGGCGACCCTTAAGCAGCAGATTGGTGTCTACACCCTCAGGTGATAAAGCAGATCTGGCTGCGTTTTTTCAGGGCGCAGGTGGATCTGTTTGTGAGCAGACAGAACACCTGCTGCCCTCTCTGGTTCTCGCTAGGGGGCGACAACCCCCCACTCGGCATAGACGCGCTGAGCCACCAGTGGCCGAGCCTGCGCCTATATGCGTTTCCCCCGGTTCCGCTCCTCCAGCATGTGCTGGGCAGGGTAGCGGACGAGGGCAGATAATTGTTATTGATAGCCCCCCACTGGCCCAACCAGCCGTGGGTAGCGGATCTAATCAATATGTCAGTGCAACAGTCTTGGGAGCTGCCTCTTCGGAGAGACCTCCTAACACAGGCGCACGGGACGGTGTGGCATCCCCATCCGGAGCTGTGGCGTCTCAGGGCCTGGCACTTGCAAGCCCTGTCCGTTAGCCCATCGTGCCTTCAATTCTCAATCGCTGGAGACAGAGTGGTTATGCGACCTAATGCTGCTTACACACCTAAAGTGGTGGCAACCCCATTCCGCAATCAGGTGATTGAGTTAGCAGTTTTCTCGCCTCCTCCTTTTGCGTCAGCAGAGGAGGAACGTTTCAATAAGCTTTGCCCAGTACGCGCTCTCCGCTGCTATGTAGAGCGCACAGGGGCATTCAGACGATCAGATCAGCTATTTGTGTGCTTTGGTGCACGTGCAAAAGGCAGACCTCTATCAAAACCGAGCCTCTCCCGTTGGGTAGTAGAGGCTATCGTGTTGTCTTATAAGAGTTTGTCTTTGGATCCCCCGGAGAGGTTGCATGCGCACTCTACGTGGGGGGTCTCTTCTTCCTGGGCCTTACTGAAAGGAGTCTCAGTGGAAGATATTTGTAAAGCTGCAAGCTGGAGTTCTCGCCACACTTTCATTAGATTCTATATCTTAGATGTGGCTGAACCTGGGTTTTTACAAAGTGTTCTACAGGCAGGCGATCTCTGAATCCCCTGGCCTGAGAACGATATAATGATGGATGTGTTCATTAGTGTCTATGTGTTACGTTGCAAATTAACCATTCCAGGGTTGTTTCCTACAGGCGAGGGATCACTGATCCCTGTCGCCTATGTATTAAGGATGTGCCCTATAATGTTCACCACCAGCTGCTGTATGAACCTCTAGGAGGGCAAAAGCAATGTATAAAGTTGGTGTGTGTGATTGGCTGCCACTGTATTGTCACGTGGGAATATATACGGTCCCATACTGTCCAACTGCGATAAGGAACGTCTCGGTTACTTACGTAACCTCGGTTCCTTAAGCAGGCACCAGATATAACAAGTTTATCGTGTACAGTGTTGCCTTGGTTTGATACTTCTACGCTCAGTTTTCTTTCCAAGGAAGTTCAGGAAGCTCGCTCCTGAATTTATAAGCTCCTGAGGGGGCGGGCTCAGGAGAGAGCGCGGACGAATCACAGCCTTTCAGGCGTGAATGGATAAATGCTTCGATTTGGGCCCATGACTAACGTCATGTACCATACTGTTATCTCTGGTCCCTGCTTAAGGAACCGAGGTTACGTAAGTAACCGAGACGTTTTGTTGTACTAGGCTGTCCAGTCTTTTATTTTGAAGCATTATTGTAAAATAAACGACATGAGCATGTCTCATTTGAAAGGGAAAAGAAATGATGATTGTCAGTAAGTATGAATAGTATGAACTAGAACCGTATGAATGTGTTTCTAAATCCTAAGTAAAGTGTTACCGAACCATGCAAGGTTGTTTTTTCTTCAAGCCATCACAAACAACATTTAAGCACCTTGACCTTGAAGAATTGTGTTTCTGACAGTCAGACCTACGTGACAACCATAGCCTTCAGACACTGACCAGTACAACATTCTCAGTTGACACACAGGAGAAATCATCACCATCCTCTGATCAGTGTGAACTAACGAGAGAAGATAACGTCTACTGCCATATCAGATAGTAACATCATTTCTGTAAAGGTTTGCTAAGGAGCGTGCTGCCGCTAACAAACACTGTGTGATGTAACAGTTGTGAGCCTTTGCCTCTTGTTCCTGTAGTGCTCCTCACATAGCCATTAAAGCTGCGCTACCGTGACTGCAAATTACCGTGACAGCGAGTTACCGTGACAGCGAGTTGCACAATCATAACGCGATGCTAGAGCTCTGTTTGAAGCATCTGTAATGATGCCGATGTCAAATGCCGTGGCAAATTGCTGAATAATTTTCAGTTTTGGTCATGACTAGTTGCAAATTCATCTGCAAAAATGTGAATAAATTGTAACAGCAATTAAGTAGGCATTTTCATCCTGTATTTGAATAAAATCATGCAAGCTTCAAGAATGAAGCTTCAGAGGGGCATAAGAGAAGGAGTAAAAAGCAAAGCCAGACATTTGCCTTGCGTGGTTCGGTGACACTTTACTTATACCCGGTATCCATAAAGCCTTATAAATACATTCATGAAGGGTTATAAAGGATTCATAATGCCTCATAATGATTCACATAAGTCTATTTAACTATTTATACATAGTAATGACAGCACTCATGAAGCGTTACAGTGTTATAGTATAAGCCCTTACAGCTTAAAGTATCAGAATACATAATAAAGTTTCTTTGACCTCTTTGACATATTTGCCTTCTGTTAAATGCTGTTTATTCACCAAAGGCTCTTTATGAAGCCATGTTTGACTCCATACAGGCTTTCATACTAATAGTCGGGTAGGGCTTATACTAAAACATCTTAATTCTGTATGAGTGCAGTCATGTCTAGTTAGAAATAGTTATATAGACTTATGTCAGTGGCTATGATGCATTATGAATACTTTATAAACATTCATAAATGTGTTTGTAATGCTTTATGGATACTGGGTTTAAGTAAAGTGTTCCATGTGGTTGTTCTTTAGTCTCCATTTGTCTCCATTTCCTGAGTTGAACCCTTTCTAGACATGGCTGCACACACACACCCACACACCTCCACAAACATGCCAAGTTTAATTTACACGCCGGGAAAGCTCCTGATATCTTAATATTTTGTAGTTCCTGGGTTTACCAGGGGTATTGTTACGGAATGAGGAAAGGTCCCAGAGTTTGGCAGCTAAATTGTGTTGCCTAGGGGTTTTCTTATTTTAGCTGAGAGCGCTCCCCGTCTGCAACTTAAACCAAACAAACCGAACGAAAAGTAACCTAACCGCTAGCCTTAAGATCCTCCACATGATGTGAATACGTGGTGGTGAAACCAACCATGTGTGGATGAGTATTTGTGTGTCAGCTTGCCCGAAACCACCCCCCAGAGAGGGGTCACTTACCTGATGGCTTGGCCATGCTCCCTGCCTGGCGGCTCTGCATTGTTAGCTCAGTTCAGGTTTTGTTTGGTTGGTTGTGTAAAATCAGAATAAAGCGGAATTCTAATTCTAAAAAAAACAGCTGTCCAAATGCCAAGGAGTTTCTTCTTTTATCCAAATGGCCACAGGTAGTGACATCACTGAAGCTCCACCCTGTCAGTCTGTGCTCCTCCTACCATGTGACCTTACCTATCCTAACAGGTATGCATAGAGAAACACCTAAGAACACCATTTAAGTTTCTGAAATTGTGTCAGCAAAATTAAAAAAAACACTTCTTAATAGAGCCAAACATAAAAACATGTTATAATCTGGTCATGGCAGATGTCATTTGCTGTCATAAATACTTATGACATTCAGTGTCAAGTGATCAATAACTGTCATGACCGTATGCTATGCCAGTTTAATCATTTGACATTAAGCTGTTATTGCATATAAAATACAGATAAAATACATACAGCTGTGATGACAGTTATCAAAAATGGTAACATGACATTGTCAAAATCATTGGATATCAACTTTCAATCATGTTTATGACATGGTTGTGTCAGACCTTAAGCAGGGTTCAAGTAAAGTATTACCCAAGTGTCCACTCTCCATCTTACAGTAAGCTAAACACTCTAGTGGTAGCTGTGTAATGTTTTGTCTGTGAGAGTTAGTGAGGCCAGCCATCAGATCCTCGCTGAGATATGTGGCCTGTTGCCTGGAAGCACATACCTTTAAAGTAAGAGATTCCAGGGCGGTTATTAAAAGCAAGAGCGAAATACCCACAAACTTACCCTTACTCGGCCTGCGCCCAGGATAATGCATACACAGACACAGACACACACACACACACACACACACACACACACACAGACACATACACACACACACCAACTTACCCCTACTCGGCCTGCGCCCAGGAGAATGTTAGCATTCAGACGGCCATCGCTCATGGGCCTGAGACAAGGCTCTCACACCAGCCTCACTTCATCATCTTCTGTCCAGCGGACGCACCGCAAATAACCTGCTCAAATGACTCAACGTGCAAATTTTCCTCTCTACACTAACCTAACCACACGCACACACACACACACACACACACACACACACACACACACACACACACACACACACACACACACACACACACACACACACATGTTCATGTTTGGAAGCCCTGGCATCTGCAGCCGCCTGTTTATGTAGAAACCCATTCAGGGAAATGTCTGCTGGGCGGCTGGAATGTAAACCAGCATTATCTGACTGCACTCCGCTCGGCCTCCACTCCTCCTCAGAATTCTCATGATACCTTGCCAAGGGCCCATCAGCAAAACATGACAGCTTCCTCTCACAATATTTACATATCCAGTTGTCATGAGGGAAGACAAAAACACAGACACACACACACACACTCACACACACATACACACACATACACACACACACACACACACACACACACACACTCACAGTGGTCTGCAGACTCAACAAGCGTCGGCCCAAAATGGTGTGTGAGGTGGTGTGTCTTCTGCTCTGTAAAAGGAAATCCATCTCCGCGGGGTCATTTGTCTTCCAGATGTGCAGAATGCGGTGATATCAGCACGGAGGCATTCTGGAATGCGGCGCTGCATGCACAGGGGCTGACCCATAAACCTGCTGGAACAGAGGTGCTGTCTGAGGTCATCGCATACCTCCTCCATCTCGCGCCTAGCGCTTAGCGCTCTGCTCTGTGTCTGTCTGAGAGCGTGTTAGCGTTCGCGTTCACGGCGGCGGCGGCCCTAGCCTGATCGGCCTGCAGATGGGACCATGGCGCCAAGGAAGCAGGCAGCTCACTGTCGTGACATGACTTTCGCACGAACAGCTCAACGCGGAGGAGGAAGAGGAAGGAGGAGAAGACTGACAGCCATGCATTAATTAAACCAAAAGTGGTGGATAAGGGTTTTTCTGTAAGCTGTAGTCTTTACAGTGTTTGTTCTCAAAATGCTGGCGAGATTGTCGCTTACAAACCAAGGGTGGCACATTTTGCCACAGCTCTTACCCTGCTGCCCTCCCATGATACAACACATGATAAACTTTTTTTTAATCGGCCTTATGTGTTTATCTATCAGCAATATTTTGTACGTAAAACAGAGTTAGCAGTTTATGATTAAGCCTATTGTACTTATCATACTTGACCAGCTTAATTTGCATACCAAATCTCTGCTTGCAAAAGTGACTAGCGTATTTTAGTTGCTACCTATACTTGCAGCTAATAATTATACTAGCATCTAGACTGGAAATCACTGATCACAACCATCTGTTACTTGTGTTCCTGTGAAAACATGTCAATTGTGCGGTCAAAATCTTCGCAAAACTTCAAAGTATCAAATTTACCCCACAAAATGACTTTCAATAATCAATATCACTAACTATGTTAGACACAAGCTGAGAAATTAAGCATTTTACAACTGTCCACTTGTTACAACTGTACCTGGTCTCTCCTGCAACAGAGCAGATTGTATTCATTAGTGAAAATACCACCTGCTGAGATGGAAAACCAACACTATGCAACAATTTGCCATTTTTTTAGCTACGTTTTTATGAGCAACTACTTTTAGTATAATCTTCAAATTAATTTTAATGGTACATGTGAAGGCTGACATAGCAACAGAGGCAATGGAAACATTTCACCCCCTTACCAAAAAATCACGTCATAAACATCTCATGACAAATGTCATACCTGGCTCTGGATCATCCTGACGGTTTGAAGAAACAAGAAGGAGTTTTAGCTACCTAAAAGACATGCAAAACCTTGCAAATAACACAGCTGGCATTGATAAAATGTTTGCTAGTATGCTAACTGGTGTCTTAAGGGGGTATAATTGGCGATGTTGTGCTGTGAAAGCTTTTCTTGCATTTTCTTGAGGTGTTTCATCCCAGACCATAAAACCACATAGTGCCTAACTTGGGCAGCTACCATGATATGAAACATTCTTGACAATGAATTTTCCAAAATTACATTTTACATAAAAATTGCTCTACATTAATGTGTATTTGCTGTCTCCAAACCGGTGCATGCAGGGCACAACATGAGACTAATCTGTGGGCAAGTCCACAGACAGTGGAGACTGACTTCTCTGAGGTGTATGTTTGAGCAGTCATTCTTCAGTGCAGTCTATGCACAAACGATCGGTTTCAGAAACAGCAGTGCAAATAAGCCAAAAATACATTAAAAACTCTTGTCACACCTTTCTTCAACCGTCAGCAGTATTACCCAGAGTGCAAGAGGATTACCCAGATTTCCCTTGGTCTAAGATAAATTAAAACCATTATCGCACCTTTCTTTTCTCATCACATGTGCCACGCCAGGAGGATAAAACACCCACACACACACCCAAACAAACACACACACACCCGCCATGTGGCCACTTCCATCAGCTCTTCTGCAGTCGCAACCATCAACAGTATTACCCAGAGTGCAACAGGATTACCCAGAATTCCCCTGGAATGGCGTGTGTTTGTCATGCAGTGGTGTGTGTGTTTGTGATGGGGTTGTGGCGTGTGTGCGTTTGTCATGGGGTAAAGGTATGTGTGTGTGTGTGTGTGTGTGTGTGTGTGTGTGTGTGTGATGGGGTAGTGGTGTGTGTGTGTGTGTCATGAGCTAAAGGTGTGTGTGTGTGTGTGTGTGTGTGTGTGTGTGTGTGTGTGTGTGTGTGTGTGTGTGTGTGTGTGTGTGTGTGTGTGTGTGTGTGTGTGTGTGTGTGTGATGGGGTAGTGGTGTGTGTGTTTGTGATGAGGTAATTATGTGTGTGTTTGTGATGGAGTCTTCCCGGCTTACTGGCATGCCTGAGTCAGAGTCTGATGTTTAAAATGACGTCATGCCAGCGTCTAGGATGCTTCACATACCAGCCTCTGATTGTTATGAAGAAATCGGACTGTGTTAGGTTTAGAGGTCATCAGATATTTTTACTCTTGCTTAAAATACTCCACCCCCCCCCCCCACCCCCACCCCTCTCAGTCTCTGTGTCTGTCTCTATCTCTCTGTGGTATTTGTGCTTCAGAAATTATCATTGTTATTACTGGCATGTCAGAGTTGAGATAATACAGAGTGGAGTTCTTGGGTGCACAGAGGCCAAGCTCATGACTGGAAAGAGTGAGACATCCCAGCCCAATGAAACCCAGCTTTCATCACTGGGGGAGTCCTCGGGCACACAAGCCTACAGTAAAACCCAGCTTTCATCACTGGGGGAGTCCTTGGGCACACAAGCCCACAGTAAAACCCAACTTTCATCACTGGGGGAAACACATGGATGTGCTGAGTCAGGATGGATTCACTGAAACGTTGACTGAAACTGAGTGATGTGTATAAACGGTCTGATGAAAGCTGACCTAATCCCTAATCTATGTTATGCTGCGTTCATGGGCAACCGGGAAGTGGGAAAGTTCCAACCTCAGAGTGAGAGAATGCACCTGAAAGCCTGCCGAACTAGAAACATCCCACTAGGAAAGAGGGAAACTAGGTTTGACATCACTGTTTGACACCTCTCCACATGACAGCATTTGAGGTCACTGGTAAAAAATGTAATTGCTCCACACATAAAAAAAAGTCACTGGCATGGTAAGTTAGGTCATACTCATTAGTGCAGGTGATTGTGATACTTTGCAGTCCGCCTTTGTGAATTTGTCTTCGTCACGTAGCTAGTTTACATGTAACTAACGTAACGTTAACCTTCTGACAAGCTGCGTACCTAACTGTCCACAGGTCGGACACAGATGGGGGATCCCAGCGGCTACCTGGACCTCTCTGTGGTGTAGGTTGATTGATCTGCTGTGTTGTTCTGACGTCTGCTGTTTCATAACACTCAGTCCTCTGTACACACACAAACACACACACAGACAGACATGCATAAACACACACATGCATACACATGTACAAACACACATGCACGCACATGTACAAACACACACACGCACACCCCATACCTCCTGAGACCATACAGATTGAGAAGGAAAGGTATTGACAAAGAAAATCTCCACTAGAACAAATAAGCCTGAGCAAAAACAACTCATCCAACACAGACAAAACTACGGCCTACTGCTTCACTGAGATGACGTAGAAGTACGGGAGGGTAAAGGGATATCTGCAAGGTCCTTGTTTGACTATGCGCTTTTGGCAGACAATAGCTTCAGCCCAAGAGGCCACGTCGAAGATGACTAATTGTAATCAATACATCTGGATTAGTCTTGCTGCTTGTTCCTGCTAATGTGGAATTATTCTCTGAACACATTGAGATAAGGGGAAATCGAATCAGATCAAGACACACCTTTCAGTGGACCTCATTAAGAGACAAAGAGAGGAGAGTGTGAGCAGTGATATGTAAATGTAACTATTATCTGAAGTTTAAGCTTTCACATAAAATGATTTGTGTGTGCATGTGTGTGTGTGTGTCTCTCTCTGTGTGTGTGTGTGTGTGTGTGTGTGTGTGTGTGTGTGTGTGTGTGTGTGTGCGTGTTTGAAACTTGCAGCTTACGTTGCGCACACACACGCAGAGAGGTTTGAAACTGAAAAGTGAACCTTGCTAAATAAACGACTCCCTGTGACGAGAGGTGAGCTGGCGCTGCCAACTTTGCAGAAGCTGACAAGGCCAAGCCAAGCCACTGGCACAGCCACTGCCAAGCCCCTCTGAGAGAGAGAGAGAGAGAGAGAGAGAGAGAGAGAGAGAGAGAAAGGGAGAGAAAGAATGAAGGGAAAGAGGGAGAGAGAGAGAGAATGAAGGGAGAGAAAGTATGAGTGTTGAAGAGAGAGAAAGAAAAGGTGAGGAGGAGGAGGGAATGCATGCAATGGAGAGAAAGAATGAAGAAGGGAAAGAGATAGAAAGTGATAGAGGGAGAGAGAGAATGAATGAGAGAAGTAGAGAAAAAGGTGAGGGAGAGGAGAGAAGATTACTGGTTTAAAAGTCAGCCAAGAAGCATGGGAAGATGTTGACAAAAAAAAGAGGAGTGTAACATTTGAGTAGGACCTCCAGCTGACCCGGCCCCTATCCCATCAGCTCCTGCTTGCCCTGAGGGTTCTGGAACTCTTCCCATCCCTCAGTGGGTTCCTCTCCACCACTCACTTTTTCTGCAGAGTTCTCACTCTTTCTGTCCCTCCCTCCCTCCTCTTTCTTTCTCTCTTTTTCCCACACACACCCTTTCTCTCCCTGTCTCTTTTTCTTTCGTATGCACACACAAACACACACACTTTATCTTGTCCTCCCCCTTCCTCACCCTTTATCTTCCATCTCTGTCTCACAAACACACTGTCAAACTGAGGATGAGCATAAGTAAAGTCTTGATTCTTCTTCTCTTTTCTTGGGTAAAGTAAAGTAAAATCTCTGAGATGAGAGAGTGAAAAAAAAAGAAAAGAAAGAAAGAAAAGAGATCAAGCATTCAAAATGCCTGCCAGTCATGGCAGGGCCGCACAGCGTGAGAAGCCCACCCAGCAGTAACCTTCCATTGACCTCTTACACTGTTTTTTTTTATATAAAATAACTTCTGAAGTATTTATGTCCTTTTATATGACCGCTATTATTTCTGTAAAACCAACGCCACAACCTTAATATCTTGAATATCTCTGACTAAAGTGTATGTGTCCCAGAATTTTTGAGGGCGCAGCTACCAGAGAGTATCATATCTCTCATGGTGTTTCTTCCGTTGCCTTACATCACCAAACTGGACCTTATGCTAGTGTAGTCTTTTTTATCTGGTAAACATGGAGCAATTCGATGTGTGAAGCAGGAGCGGTCACACTTAGACTGACTTATAGCACACACACACCAAGATTCTTCATGAACCACCTCCTTTGCTGGACGGGAAGCCAGCAATTAACTTCAGATCTACACATCCAGCCTCTTGACATTTGTTTATAAGTTTAAGACTTAAAGTGTTATTTCGGACACAACACTAGCTAGGTATCGTTTCAAAGAAATGACTGGTGTTAGTTAAAACTGATCTGAAACTTAGATTTGAAACTCATCAAGTTGTTGCAACAACACTAGTCAAACTAATACAGTCCTTAGCCACTAGCTAGTTCGCTCATGTTAGCACACATTAGTCATGTTGCCATAGATACTGCCAACCATTTATGTAGTTTCCTAAACTAGTGTTAGCTAGCTAGCTAGATTAACCAATCTATTACAATTTTAATTTCATATCTGAAAGAGTAATACCGCACATAACAGAGAAAACATTATTGGCCTATTGTGACATAAGGAGACACTCCCACGTATGAGACCATAACTGCTTTTGCACCCATAGACATGAATTATGTCACTCTATCTTGGTTAGTATTCTAAAACCTTTGGTCTAGCAGCATGATTGCTACCTACGCGCGTGCGTGTGTGTGTGTGCGTGTGTGTGTGTGTGTGTGTGTGTGTATGTGTGTGTGTGTGTGTGTGTGTGTGTGTGTGTGTGTGTGTGTGTGTGTGTGTTTGTGTTCTGTCAGCAAAAGAGTGAAGGCAGCGAGTGTGGTGCCAAGAGCATGACAAAGTCTCGTGGCAAACACTCATAAATCTCCTTGGCCCCACAAACACACACCACTGACCCTAGTGTACCACACACACACACACACCACCGCCAAACCAAAATACACAGACAAGACACACATGCACACACACACACATACCAGTCCTGCTGTGTCTGTAGGAGTCGAGGTTGATAGGGATATCTGTGATGTATTTGCCGTGTGCAGGTTGATGGGGCTGGGTAAAGGTTAGAGAAACTCATATCTCATCTGAGACTGCAAACACCTCAGAGCTCACTGGGGAACTACTGGTGCCCAGCTCCTAACTTTCACCTCAGATTAAAGCGGGTAGGGCGGGCACACACACCATCTTTAAGGATTACTGTGCCACGTGTAAGTCATATGTCACAGGTGTGCACTGCTTCACTATCGTCAGAAAATAATTAGACAGATTACAGGTGCAAGGAGATTATCAATAGGTTTCAGAGTGCTCGAGTTGATAA
>NC_045171.1:14450992-14453492 GCF_900700415.2 Clupea harengus
TCGGACTGAAAAACAGGCAATAGGGGGACAACACTGTGATGTACGCTTATCTTGTTTTATTCATATCACATGCTTCACTTTAATCTGCGATCAAAGATGTGGATTAATCCCAGCAAACGCACTCATCAGATTGACAAACGTGCCAATCGGTAAATCACATCTCAACCCACTCTGGTGGGCAAGAAAATAAAAACTATACCTTGTTTTGGTGTGGTTTACATGTTAACTTTGAGGCTCAGTAATCAACAGATTACTTAATGCAGCAGTAAGGAGTTTGGGTTAAACTAACTTATATAAACTTAACTTATTTAAAAGGCAGGCCACAGAACTACATAGTGCATAGTCTCGGTTGTTGCAAAGTAATTGTCCACAAAAACACCTCCAAAAGTAATTAATTCATTCCTGCATTCTGTTGCTTTACAGTTCAGTAATCCCCCCTAGTTCATCCTGACAATAATGCCTCTTGGAGATGTGATATTATTTGTCATATCAAACATGTTGACTGGTCTGACTGTTTGGAAAAAAATGAGAACTAAGAGAGCAAGAGCAGCTGACTCTCAAACACACCCAGTCCCCCGATTCATCGTTTTACCTCTTCAGATGCCTCTCAATCACAATGAAGCACTCTATAAACCAGCACTCAATTTTGTGTCAATTACCACACCAGTAATTACTCCTTAATTGCATGTTAATCACACGTCACTGCCCTAAATATTCTGCTATCTCAAGCTGAAAATCAGGAGAGGAGTTGAGTGTGGTCCTGAAGAGAGAGCTGGGTGATTTCACTACATCCTGACGTGCTGGAGAATAATGAGGTGAATCATGTAATTGAGTCCTGGCTGGGTGGTCGAGTGGACCGACTAGCACCCAGCACAATTTACCTCAGTTCAAAAGTTAACATCACAGGTCAGTGCTAAGACAGTTGAACCTGTAAACGTGACTTGTCGGTATTACCATAATCTAATGCCCATGGTTTTGACGCTAGTTGAACTATGTATAAAGCCTTCTATATGCTGCCTGTTTCGATACATGGCAGACACAACAACTGTTGATATTATATGATATACTGTAGCTCTGACATGGTATGTAGTTTGAGCTGTTTCCATAGCATCAGCTTACTAAGTGTTCTGACTGTGTTATGGCTTGGCTTGCCATAGCTGCTCTTTCAATGTTTTCAGAAATAAACCAAATTGGGGGTCGGCACTGGAGTGTTGGGGGGGTGGTGGGGTGGAGGGGTGGGCAACGGTAGTAATGTTTACATCATGACACCTTTGAGTCTAGCGTTGATGGAGTGAGTCACTGATTATCTAATCATTTGAAGAGGTATTCATGACTCTGTCAAGCAACCCAAAAAGTCTTGAGTTACTGCATGTTCTGGCGGGGGGGGGGGGGGGGGAGCTGTGACAGGGAACTGGCCAACTGAAATAAATGCCGCTTGACGTCACAGCGTTATTTTTAGCATGTAATATTTGGACACGGAAGTGCCTTTTCATGTCAGCACAAACACTGCACAAACACTGAAAAAGTCATATGGTGCGTACACATACACACAAACAAAAACACACACACACACACACACACACACACACACATAAACTTCAGTTATGCTCTTTATATCAAAATTGGAGTGTGATCTATGTGTGAAAAGTGATTCGTCACACAGCACTCATCTATAAGCACACAAGGAGAAAACACATTTGGCATTCGTTTTGTAAATGTGACGCATGCATAACAACACACACATGTGTATATACACCTACACACACATGTGTACATACACCTACACACACAGGCATATATAGACACACAACAGTGAGTCTAACAAGGAGTCATAATAATGACATATTCATTACTTACAAGCTCTCTCATAGTAGATATAAAGACATGCACACACTCAGACTCTCTCTCTCTCTCTCTCTCTCTCTGTCTCTCTCTCTCTCTCTCTCTCCATCCAGGTAGATGACAGCTGTGGGAGATGGGCTCAGCAGAGTGATGTTAAAACAAAGGAATAAAATTAAAAAAGAGAGAGAGAAATGAGTAGAGAAGGATAGAGCAAGAGAAAATAGAGAGAGGGATAGAGAGAGAGAAATGAGTAGAGAAGGATAGAGAGAGAGAGTAAGCAGGATGAGATGCTCCTGTTCTGTTCTGTAGTGTTTTGTTTTGTTTCTCATCTGCTTTTGAGGAGAGAGGAGTGGAGACAGAGGGAGAAACAGAGAAGGAGAGAGGGAGGGAGAGAGAGAAGAATAGAGAGAAAGAGGGAAGAACCGATAGGGAGAGTGGAAGACAGCGGGATAGAGAGAGAGAACAATAAAGAGAGTAGAATGGAGAGGGAGAGAGAGGGATAGAGAAAGCGGGAGAGAAGAATAGAGAAAGCGAGAGAGGATGCTCCTGTCCTGCTGTGCCGTTGTCCCTGTGTGATTGTTTCTGGTCTGCTTAGATGTGAGCAGACACACTGAGAGACTGAGAGTGTGTGAATGTGTCCCACCTCACACTGCGACCT
>NC_045171.1:14463492-14475992 GCF_900700415.2 Clupea harengus
AAATTGGAATGTCAGGTTTATCAAGCACCTTTCCCTCCTGCTCTGATACACATTAAGCAAGTGTTCTTTTACCCCATTTGCCCCTCCTCCATGTAAGCAACCTCCATGCCACTCCCACTCAACATTCCTTCCCAACCCTCCTTCCTCCCGGCCCTGTTTTGCAGAGCTAGCGGTTTTCCGAAGCAGATCAGACCGATGCCTGGGAGAGGCTACCCAGGCAGCCCGGCACACTCCAGAGAGCTTTGTCTGGGCCTGATGAATATATTCATCTCCTCTTCCTCGTCCTCTTCCTCTGCACGTCACAGAGACTGATGTCAGAAGGAAAAAGGAAGACGAGACAGCAGGGTTTTGAGTAGATGGAAGGCATCTGTCGCAGTCCTCTGGCAGAACAGAATGTGTCAGGAGAGGTGAGAGGGAGAGAGAGAGAGAGAGAGAGAGAGAGAGAGAGAGATTATACATCACATTAAAACATCCTATAGCACACACAAACACACACACACATACACACACATACACACACATCGGTTCATCTGTACCTCACAGTGACTGCTGTCAGGAAAAAAGAGACAGGAGTATTTTGACTTCACACAGGGCATCTGAAGTGGCCCCGTGGCTTTGTGCTAATATGTTCATAAATCTCCTACAACACACACACACACACACAGAGAGAATGGCAGACACACACAAAGAGTGGGAGAGCATGAGAGTGACAGACAGACAGACACACACACACACACACACACTGAGAGAGAGAGACAGAGAGAATGTGAGTGACAGAGAAACAGACAGACACACACGCAAACGCACTGAGGGAGATGCACACACACACACACACACACAGACACACACACACAGGGGGGCTGTTTCTGTCAGCAGGCCAGGACATGGACACTCGGCCAGTGGTGTGTGTGAATTACTGATCAGTGAAACACTAAGCCAGAGACAGTGTGCTCAGCGGGGTCTATCCACACACAGACAGGACAGGACAGGAAAGAGAGGGGGAGCGAGGGGAAAAAAGGAATACAGAATAAGATGGAGAGAACGTTTGACGTTTAAAAACCCCCTTTATTGAACCATCAGATGGCCAGGCTGAGAGAAATACAGAAAGAGAGAGGGAAAGACAGAGAGATGGGGAGAGAGAGAGCGAGAGAGACATTTAAAACCCCTTTATTGAACTATGGATCAAGGACACCTAAAAAGGCTACTATGTAGATGTCCTTGCTTAACAAATACAAGATGTATTAGGTGTCGTGCAGTCTTTTAAATCAGTCTTAGCGTCAGTCATTGAAGTATAGTGGCAGGGGAGTGTGTGTGTCTGTGTGTGTGGGTGTGTTTGTGTGTGTAATTCTGTGTATGTGTGTATGCATGTGTCACTTCTGATTTTCAATCTCTTTTCAAAATATCTCTGGCAAAAAAAGAGTTCAGGTAGCAGCACACACACACATGTACACTCATACATGCATGCACACACTCGCACACGCACACTTGCACGCACACACTCGCATGCACACGCAGACACACACATTCGCACACATGCACACACATACATGCAGGCACACACACACACACACAAAAACACACGCACGCAAATACACACACATACTCTCTAACACACACTCACACACACCCACACTAATATTTCTTTTTTTCCATTTTCTTTTCTCTCCTCTTTTTCCACTGCTGTGAGTCACACGGTCTGGAGATGACAATACTCATTCACACTTTTCAATCAGTCCATCTGCGCTCAACAATGATCCCAACCTCACAAGGATTCCTCGACAGGAATACATCGCAGTGCAAGGTCTGGCCTCCTGCTCACTGGGAATAAAAGCTATGATTCACTGATGAAAACCAACAAGAGGAAAAAAGTTACAGTCACATTCTGTGTGTTTATAGAGTTTTTAAGGTGTGTTTTTATCGGTACCCGGATGTCATTCATAACATTCACTGTGCCTGCTGCTCCCACTCACACACATTTTTAAAGGGTTCTTTAAAGGCACCTTGACCACCATGCTCTGCCAGTTGAACTACAGGAGTTTTTAAAGAGTCAAGTCTATAAAGTCTCTCATAGTTGTGTTCATGTTCCAGAAAGTTCCGTCACATTCCCAGGTTCTCATGGCCATAGTGTCATAATGTGCTATATATTTCTGAACAAAAATAAAATGTCTTCCCAAAACTTAACCCCAACTACTCTACACTTACACTGAGCTATCTTACACTTACACGTGATGTACTTACATTAAACTTACTTACATTGAACTTACTTAAACTTACACTAAACATACTTACACTTACACTGAACCAACTTACACTGAACTTACTCACACTTACACTAAACTTACTTTCACTTAACTTACTTACACTGAACCAACTTACACTTATACTGAACTTATATACACTTACACTAACACTAAACTTTCTCACACTTACACTAAACTTACTTTCACTAAGCTTGCTCACACTTACACTAATCTTACTTACACTCACACTAAACTTACTTACACTAACACTGAACTTACTTGCACTTACACTGAACTAAAGGCCCCGTCACACCATGACGTTCTGGTCAACGTTCTATGATGTTAGAGGAAACGTTGGTAATCGTCCATGGTCGCTGGAATTGCGCCAGAAGAGCTTTGTGTGAAAGCTGGTGAATGCTGTAATCGTCGGTAATCGTCGGTGATCGGAGGAGAACCAGCGTCGGAAATACACGAGGGCAAAGGGCAAAACTGCCCCTAAGAAATATAATTTTGCCCCTGATGTCACTAGGAGAGGGGCAACAAATGCCCCATAATTTCCTCTAATAATAATTTAATGAACTTCAAAAACATCGTAGCCTATATGACCCGGTCCAGTTGCCATAAAATGTTTTAGATTTTCGCCTTGACTGATGTTGCGTGTGCGTGAAGAACCGAACGTTCTAACAAAAAATATATATGGAGTGCTTCTTAATCAGACCTGTGACTGCGAGTGTGAGGAGAAATGAGGATCAGCAAACACAGTCTCCGTCACCATCTCAGGTTCCAAAAGATAACATTTTCATTCGAAAAATGGAAGCTAGATTGGCTTGGGGTGGAGGATGACGACGGCGAGAAAAAGACGCACATTTTTTTCAAGGCATGTCGGATTTGTGGACAACGAGTTGCCAAAGCGTTGTCAATCCAGCACAGGCACACTGACTTCATCAAGGGGAGCGAAAACATAAAGAAATACATGGCCTTTTGTCACCAGGCGCCAAGCAACACGCCATCGCCTACGCTGAATGATAACTAGTAATAATATATTTTTTAATTATTTAGTCCGGTTTAGCTAGGACTAAACGTTAGCTAGCTCTGATAGTTAGCGTTAGCTACAAAGGCTTTTGCTTGCAAGCTAGCTAACTAGTCCTATCTGTATTTCCTGTACTATGGTAGGTACATGATTAAAGGTAACAAAAAAAATCAATAAATATAATAAGTTATTATTATAAAAAAGAAAGACAAAACTTACAATTGTTAATAGTTGTTTAAAAAATGTAATAATAACAATAAATAACCACAAAGAAATAAGAATACAATTGAATATGATTGTCTGATTTATGTTTTCTGTTTGTTTTTTGTTCAAAAAATCTAAGAAAACACTTTGAATTTGTAGAGTACTGCTTAATAGTCTTATTATTGCCTTTTGATGACAATCCCCATATACTCTAAGCCTAAATAAGTATGTTTATTATTTTGAACATAGTTAAATGTTATTTCACACGTTTCAAAAAGTGCCCCCAATTTTATTTTGAATGCCCCTGGATTTCAGTCAGTGGGGGCAAAAATTGCCCCCTAAAAAATATGTAAATTTCCTACCCTGAGGAGAACGCTGGTCCAAAAAAAAAGTTTTGAACATGCACAAAAGTTCTCATGGAGATCAGCGTTCTTCAACGTTTCATTTAAACGCTGGAGAACTTTCGTGGAACGTTTTATTAACTTTGCACGCGTTTGGCTATCATAGTCAGTCGTTGGGTAGGGTAGACTGAGTACAGTTGATGCACCCGAAATAACTTATGTGCGCAGCAATCCTGAGACGTGATTTTTAGTTTGGACATGCCTACTAACGTCCTCTTTGATCCAGGGAAATTTGAGCACCTAACCCATCTCTCATAGGAAGATATCGGCGAAAGTTTTTTCACCAAGGGAAGATCTTGATTTTATCATGTCCCTTCTACAATTAATATGTTATTAACCATACGTGATCAACAAACGTAATTTACATCATTGCAAACGTTATTCTGTGCACTATAAATCTACATATTCCATGCTATCATGTCATGCAAGGTCATTGCATAATCTAGCGAAAAGCGGAGTGGAGGGTATATATGCTTGCTTGAGCCCAGCATGAAGTAGATGTACTGAACTTGAACATAGCTGAGCACTGTTATAGCTGGTGCTGTTCCATGGCAGATGGATATGATATGAAGACTCTTGTGACATGGACAATGTGTGTGGATGTGTTGATGTTTTCTAATAATAAACATTGAGAAACACAAATTCAGTGTCAAATTTAAATCATTTATTTTAATAACATAAAACCCCAGGAATAACGCCCGTTATTTCGTAAATCACAGTAATAATAACAGTAAATCTTCGTCCGAAGACATTGCTAGTGAAAGAGGCTTTGTATTCTTCTTACTTTCAGCAGGATTTATCATCTTCTTACTTGCAGCAGCGCTAGTAGCAGACACGTCAGCACACGTTTGTCGCGCACAAGTGACACGTCAGTATGCGCCTGTCGCACGGCATTATGGGGCGACTATGCCAGCACTTTACAATATAATAGGAAATAGTTGTTTTCTGCAAGCTAGTTCACTTGTGTAAAGTAAAGTCATGTTTAGTCCTCCAGTTGCCATGGATACTACAACCAAACTCCACTCAGATCTCAGACTCAGACAAAATGAAGTCAAACTAAACAACACAATCGCCATTAACGTATACCATGAAGGAAACAATTCAAATGTTGTGTACTATCATAGACCTTCTGCTAGTTTGTTAAGTTTGACTAGCTAGCAAAGTTAGGTTAGCGACAAGTGGAGGCATTCATTCTTCAGCAAAGTCGGCAACCGGGGGACTAAACATGGGTTTACTTTACACGAGTGAACTAGCTTGCAGAAAACAACTATTTCGTATTATATCAAAAGTAAGTTTTCTTGCTGTACCAGTTAACAGAAACACCACAGCGGTATTCACTGTAAAAGCTGCTACTTTAGCTCATTCAGAAAGCTAGTCAACAGCTCCCTCATCTAGCTCTGACAACTTTTTTTCTGACAAAGTTTTGTGTGAGGATGACGCCGTTTGGTTTGACAAAGTTTTGTGTGAGGATGACGGCGTTTGGTTTGACAAAGTTTTGTGTGAGGATGACGCCGTTTGGTTTGACAACGTTTTGTGTGAGGATGACGGCGTTTGGTTTGACAAAGTTTTATGTGAGGATGACGCCGTTTGGTTTGACAAAGTTTTGTGTGAGGATGACAGAGGTTTTTCTGAGACTGAAGCCGTTTCAGCTGAGTCTGACTACTTTTGGTCTGAGACCTGACGCCTTTTCGTTTGAGTCTGACACTTGAGTCTGAGATCTGAGGATGTCCTAATATGAACACCGTAACTTACACTAATACTGAACTTACATACACTTACACTGAACTTACTTACACTTACACTGAATGTACTTACAGTTACACTGAACTTACTTACACTTACACTGAACTTACATCCACTTAAACTTACACTAAACTTGCTCACACTTACACTGAATGTACTTACACTGAACTTACTTACACTTACACTGAACTTACATCCACTTAAACTTACACTAAACTTGCTCATACTAACACTAAACTTACTTA
Organism: Clupea harengus; assembly: GCF_900700415.2. Taxonomy (NCBI): domain Eukaryota; kingdom Metazoa; phylum Chordata; class Actinopteri; order Clupeiformes; family Clupeidae; genus Clupea; species Clupea harengus. Next base: position 14,469,356 of record NC_045171.1, read on the forward strand.
CACTAACACTGAACTTACTTACACTTACACTATACATACACATAGACTAAACTTACACATAGACTGAACCTTCCCTTACACTGAACTTACACATAGACTCACACTTACACTAAACTTACTTACACTTACATTAATTTACACCACAGAAATAGTCCCACAGAGTGTCTGTTCATTGTACCCTGTGATTGGTCGCTCCTGTGTGATGTGTTTCGTCAGGAGAGGCGAGCTTCACTTTGTAGCGATCCGCTGGCGAGTGTGGCAGAGTGTTTGATCAGCGACAAGAGCTTAGCATCAAAGGGTCAGACGTAGAGGGAAAATGGCCTAACCCCAAACCCCAAACCCCTTGTCAAGGAACAAATCCAGAGGGGCGGAAGTCATCGATGACTAACACAGGCCTTTCAGGCGTCATTTTTCATTTAAAATTTTTATTTCTTTTAATTCTCTTTAACGACGTTGCACATTCATTACCATCAGTGGATGGGTGCCTGCAAGGCGAATGTCAGTGGTTGGTGGTGTGAAGTGTGTGTGGGGGGGGGGGGGGGGGGGGCGGGGGGGTAGGAGGTTGGACAGACCCCTGGGCTTTCTGGGGGAGGAGGTGGGTGGGGTTTGACACTTGCAAGTGGAGGGCTGTGTGTCTTTGCTGAAGGTGAAGTTTAAAATGTTAATGAGCAAACTAGTATGACTCACTCGCTCACTCACACACACACTCCACAAACACACTCTTCTCCACTCGCTCAGAAGCTCCTCTAATGAGCTTTGTGTCTGCTTGTTCCTCCAACAGCGACTTAATTGTTTGGCTAATTGTTTAGCCTCATCCGCTCTTTCATTGAGAGAAGGACAGAGAGAAGAGAAGAAGAAAGAGAGAGACCAAGGCCTCTTGTTCATTCTGTGAGTTACGGAGTGGCACTAGAATGGGGGGGGGGCACAGAGGTGCAAATACGTCAGTGGTGCGGTATCCATGGTGACATAGTTTATTATGCCATCACAGACAGCCTCAAGACAGACAGAGGAGTGAGATGGGGCAAAAGCATTGATGAAGTAGAGTGTGATGGGGCAAAAGTTTTGGGGCTGGTAGAGTTTTAGGGCAGTGAGATGGAGTTAAAGCATAGGGGAGGGTAGAGTGAGATGGAGTTAAAGCATAGGGGTGGTCGAGTGAGATGGAGTTAAAGCATAGAGATGGTAGAGTGAGATGGAGTTAAAGCATAGAGATGGTAGTGTGAGATGGGGCAAAAGTGTTGGGGAGGTAGTGTGAGATGGGGCAAAAGTGTTGGGGAGGTAGTGTGAGATGATGAGGCAGAGACGTTGGTGAGGTAGTGTGAGATGATGAGGCAGAGACGTTGGTGTTATAGACTGAGAAGGGGTAAAGATGTTTGAGTAAAGTGATCATTCAGTGGGTGATGCTCTGGAGTATTGCCAAATATACAGAAGGTTAATTCACTTAATTGTATTTTAAACAGCACATATATTATAAATACATAATTATGTTAGTGTGTGTGAACTACACATATATTATAAATACATAATTATGTTATAATACCTAGGAGGAGAGGGGACAGATGGGAATGGAAAACGCCCAATTTGTCATCATTTCCAGAAGTTTCCACATGCTAACAATTAGGCAGCATCACAGCTTAAATCTCTCTGGGGAGGGGGCTGTGGTGGAAGAGGCAGCATCCCAATTACGTACCGGTCCAAGTGCCGTTCACAGGAACAAAGGTTTGAATCCAACCCACGGCCATGTTCTAATCCCATTCCCTGACTCTCTCCTCACTCACTTCAAATAAAGACAAAAAGCCCCGAAAAATAATCTTTCCAAAATCTCTCTGCTCTCCACTCTCATCAGAGATCACATCTTGCGTTCCTTGTCCCTGTTTCTTTCATCCTGGGCTTGTTCTCAGGGCACCTAAGCCCCAGTTACTCCTTCCATTACAGAAACTACGCTCATATTCTGGCTCTATGTATACAAATAAAATGTATTTGAATTAAGCCAATAGCACTGGTCCTCAATGGGTGCCATTAATGCCATCTCTTCTATAAAAGGATACTATAGAAAGTGGAAGCAGTCAGAAACAAAATATAATTTAAGATAATTCTATGAACAGCGATCCAAGGTGCTATTACATTTGAGGTATTACAAGAGGCAGTGACAAATTAAAGACGTGTATTTCAGTGTTTTTCTGTGTGGGGTAATAAACACCCACATGTTTTCCCCTGCTTTTTCTCTCTCTCTCTCTCTCTCTCTCTTTCTTTCTTTCTTTCTCTCTCTCTCTCTCTCACTCTCTTTCTTTACAGCATGGGCTGACTTTCTTCTGTTCCTGACCTGGGATCTGTGCTGGGCTCCTGGTGCTGGAGACAAAGCCTTTTGCCCAAATAAATCAGCGTTGAGTGCAGTGCTCGGCGAGCGCTCGGAGTTCGTTTCATTTAACGTTCAGCAGGAGCTCCTGACGGCAGGCAGCTGCGGCACAACAGGTGGCCGGCCCCGAATTAAACCCCCTCCACTAATGACGCGTGACTCATAGCTCTCACTCTGCACCACACTGCAGCACACACACACACACACACACACACACACACACACACACACACACACGCAGACACACACGCACACAGAGCCACTTTAAACAAGCACCAATGTCCTGCTGGAATCGCAAAACTTCTTTCTTTTCACCAGGGGAAGTCTGAAAATAAAAGTATTTAAAAGAACAAGCCTCTCAGCTAAATTGAAAGGCTCTCACAGATGGCATTGTTAGTTTGTTGTTTATTTTTAATCCTGCCGGTATCATGGAACGCTTTATGGAAGGGACTACCATAATGAACAGGGAAATAGCAAGAAATTGTGTGTCCTATGAAAAACTTGTTGTCCTCTCAACTTCCTTACACTAAATCCCCCAAACTTCTTTGGGCAAGGCTAGGCACCCATTTTCAAATATGTGGTTTTGTTTTATTTTGTAAATGAGTGCCTAGCCGCAGTAGGTAAAGGCTTTTGAGATCTACAGACCACTTTGAGTGCCTGGACTTTTTCTCTCAAGCCTGTAGCTTGTTCCCCTTGTCCAGTGCACCTGTGGCCAACATACCAGCAGCCCCTCTCTCCCCTTCTCCTCTTTCCTCGGCTTGCTTCTCCCAACATGCAGGCGTGTCCATGCATTATGCATATAGCGTGTTGCCATATCGCAACACGGACACAGTAGAGTAATTACCTGATTGGAAATAAACACGTTTCATCTGTCAAGATAGACTTATCCTAGATCCTAGAGGAGTACCTAGTGTGTGTGTGTGTGTGTGTGTGTGTCTGTGTCTGTGTGTGTGTGTGTGTGTGTGTGTGTGTGTGTGTGTGTGTGTGTGTGTAGTTTATATGTCATTACTGAGGTACTGAGGCTACGTAGAAGTGAGACCATGTTTATTTCATTGTACAAGCAGCCAGGGCAATTAACACAGCAAAGGAAGCCATCCACACTGCATTCCCAGCTGAGACTACACTTACTATTCTCCTCTATTTTGTTCTCATGTTCTGGCCGTGCAATTGACATCCTATTTAAAGGGACTCGGGGAAAGGGCTGAATGGGCTATACAGTTTGGCAGCTGGCCTTGTAGTTTGAAGAGAACGGTGTGTGTGTGTGTGTGTGTGTGTGAGTGTGTGTGTGTGTGTGTGTGTGTGTGTGTTCATGGGTGTATACAGTACATATATTTCTCACTGTGTGTGTGTGTGTGTGTGTGTGTGTGTGTGTGTGTGTGTGTGTGTGTGTGTGTGTGTGTGTGTGTGTGTGTGTGTGTTCATGAGTAATGTCTAACACCAAGGGGGCCAAGACCCTGTGTGTACACCAGTGACAGGATCATCAAGATGTCGTGTGTTTCAGTCCCACGTGAGCCGATGGAGAGGAGACAGAAAGAATGAGAGGGAACATAGAGAGAGAGAGAGAAAGAGAGAGCGAGGTCGAGAGAATATCAGAGGCACAGGGAGGTAGAGAGAGGAGGAGAGAGAATGAGAGAGAGAGGGAGGGGCAGAGAGAGGGGGAACGAGAGCAGAAAAGAGAGAGAGGGAGGGAGTAAATGAGGGAGAGAATGAGAAGGGGGTAGAGATAGATAGAAAAAGACAGGGAGGAGGAGACAGAGTCAGGGAGAGTAAGAGAGAGAGAAAGAGAGACAGGGGATGAGAGTGAGAAAGAGAGAGACAGAGAGAGGGAAAGGAAGAGGAGGTGGAAGAAAGAGGTTCAGAAAAACAGAGATATAATCAGAAGTCAGAGATAATTGAGGGAGGGAAAGAGAGAGAGAGAGAAGGGGAGAAAGAGAGAGAGGGAGAGAGAGAGAGAGAGAGAGAGGGACATAGAGGAAGAGAGAGAGAGAGAGAAAGAGAGAGAGAGAGAGAGAGAGAAAGCAATAGCTTAGAATGGCTTTTGTATTATACTGCCCCCAGTTGAGAATGGACAACGGAACATACTATGTCTGTTTTTCATACACATGGTCTGTGGTTCTCATCATGTGAGCCCTGGTCTGTGGGTCTCATCATGGGAGCCCTGGTCTGGTCTGTGGTTCTCATCATGGGAGCCCTGGTCTGTGGTTCTCATCATGTGAGCCCTGGTCTGGTCTGTGGTTCTCATCATGTGAGCCCTGGTCTGTGGGTCTCATCATGGGAGCCCTGGTCTGGTCTGTGGTTCTCATCATGTGAGCCCTGGTCTGTGGTTCTCATCATGTGAGCCCTGGTCTGGTCTGTGACTGGTCCATCATGAACACTGATGTGGTCTGTTCTGACATCAAAGCTAGTCTGCAGATGGTGTCGCATCAACATGAGTCTGTGGATGGTTTCACATGGACACTAGTCCTCCCATAAGCACCGGTTGGCTTCACTGGATGGCTTCATGTGAGATACTGCCTTTTGCCCCCCACCCCACCCCACCCACAACATCACCATGAGACACTAATGAAACAGAGCTGTTAGAGGGACCAAAATGTCTCCTGCTGCATTAACTTAGCTTGGAGCCCTGCTCTGCTTTGTGGTCTGTTATTTGCTGATGAAGGACATGGGGAGTGTGTGTGGCTGTGTGGCTGTGTGGCTGTGTGGCTGTGTGTGTGTGTGTGTGTGTGTGTGTGTGTGTGTGTGTGTGTGTGTGTGTGTGTGTGTGTGTGTGTGTGTGTATAGGTGTGTGTGTGTGTGTGGTTGTATGTGGTTGTCTGTGTGTGTGTGTGTGTGTGTGTGTGTGGTTGTATGTGTGTACAGGTATTTGTGTAGGTGTGTGTGAGTGTGTGTGTGTGTGTGTGTGTCTGTGTGTGTGTCTGTGTATGATGGGGGTGAAGAGCTCCTTTCATCTCAGGCTCTTTGTTCGGGCACAGGGCTGATGACGCAGGCTAGGCTGCCCAGAGCGCAGCAGAGACGCTCCCAGAATGCCGTTCTCGCTCAGAGACGTCAGCATCAAGGCCAGTGCACAGCATTCACATAGAGCACAGAGGTATAGAGCAGACTGCAAAGAGTAGGACACAGACACTCGCCTTACTTGGAGAAAACCATTTTTCAAACAAAGACAAACTACGTGACAGAAGGACTGTGTTTCCGCAGCTCAAATGGCAGAGCAAAGCCATCTTTTTCTTTTCTTTTCCAAGACAATGGGCCCTGATTTCATTGACAGGCTAGGATCAAAGCAATAAGGCCGTCGAACATGAACTACCGTGGGGCTTGTGGGAGCATTGCGCATACCCACCCAGGTTTGTGCTTAGGATCTTGCTTGTTAAATTATCAAAATGATTTTGCCAAGTTATTAAATTAGCTTTAGTTTATAACTTTGCTCATTGCTCGTTGCTTTGCTCCTTGCCAGTTGCCCATCAATGAAATAATCCATATGATATCTGAGTTATAAACACACTGCAATAATCTTAGTTTGTAAAAGTTCTGAAAGCTGGGAAAAACATTGCATTCAAATGGTTTCGAGTAAGAACAACAAAATATGACCAAAAATAGGCATGCATGGACCATACCTCACAATTAAACATGTAATGATATCATAGGTGTGATGGTGTTGAAAGGGATGTTGGTAAAACCTAAACCCATTATCCAGAAAGCTTAGCATAGTAACAACAGCAGCAAGCGTTATGATGGTATAGTATCAGACCTTACAGCACTCATAAAGTGTTATTATGGTATAGTATCAGACCTTACAGCACTCATAAAGCGTTATGATGGTATAGTATCAGACCTTACAGCACTCATAAAGTGTTATTATGGTATAGTATCAGACCTTACAGCACTCATAAAGCGTTATGATGGTACAGTATCAGACCTTATAGCATGAAATATCAGAATGCATAGTAAAGCTTCTTGTAAAGCTATTTGCCATTGAGCAACTATAATGGCATTGATGAGATATTTGCCTGATGTTAAATGCTGTTTGTTCTCCACATGCTCTTTATGGAGCCTAATGTGAACCCAAGCTTTCATAACAATAATTGTGTCGGGCTCATACTACCTCATAACGCTTTATGAAAGCGATCATGTCTATTTATGTACAGTTATATAGACTAATGTCAATCATTATGAGGCATTATGAATCCTTTATAACCCTTCATGAATGTGTCTATAATGCTTTATGGATACTGGGTTTAAAAGTGTTAACAGGATTTTTACCTGATGTATTTACTGATGAACTTCATC
>NC_045171.1:14483492-14520992 GCF_900700415.2 Clupea harengus
AATCTTCCATTTTCGTAGTCAAGGTCAAATATAAGAAGAGTAACGGCAGAACAAGCATAAACCCGACCGGTGGGCTCTCGCATGCTCCCTTCATTGAAGCAGAGGTCCTCTCCGTGCTTTTTCACTGCGGCTTTACGTCAGATCAGCAAAGCTAAATAGGTTATACGCATGCGCTCAACCCAATTTGTGATGGATTGCGCAATCTGAGATGAGGCACAGCTCGTCGCTGCCTCACCGTCTCGCTGTCTCCTGTCTGTTTGAACAGGACATGCGCAAATTCTGACTGACACACGTCTGACACAGATCTTTCATAGTTGTCTTTTGTGGATGGCTGTTCATCTGTCCTAAGTGAATAATTTTTTTTAAATGGTATGTTTGGTGAGTTTTTATTACAAATTATTTATTATAGGTTGTATCTTCTATTCATTTTGAGCATTTTGTTTTGCAAGCAAAAAAATGAAGCTTCCCTGACTGGGCCCCCCTTGGTCTGTTGCATTCCGCGGTAAAGACTAAAACTAATACTGAAACCAATAAAAACTAAACTCAAACTAAACTAAACTGAAATTGAAAACAAAAAGTCAAAACGAAATAAAAATAAAAACTAGAAAATGCATTTCCTGAAGGAAATACCAGTGCATGAAATGCAAAAGTTAAGAAAGGAAGAAGAAAAGAAAGAAGAGTGAAAGAAGGAAAGAAGAGTGGAAGAAGGAAAGAAGAAAAGAAAGAAGAAAGGAAAGAAGAGTGAAGCTAGGAAAGAAGAGTGGAAGAAGGAAAGAAGAAAAGAAAGAAGGGAAAGAAGAAAGGAAAGAAGAGTGGAAGAAGGAAAGAAAAAAGAAAGAAGAGTGAAAGAAGGAAAGAAGAGTGGAAGAAGGAAAGAAGAGTGGTAGAAGGGAAGAAGAGTGGAAGAAGGAAAGAAGAGAGAGTGAAGAGGGAAAATATTGAAAGAAGGAGAGAAAATGGAGTGAAGCAGAGAGATGGAGTGTGAGAGAAAGTAGAGTGAGAGGGATAGAGAGAAAAAGTAGAGTATGGAAGGTGTCTCTTAATATTCCTAGTTATACAGTTGAATGGAGAGGGACAGAGAGAAGAGGAGCCTTGGAACCTTGGCGCAGGTGTCAGTGAAGCACAGGTGCAAGCCAGTTTAATGACCCTATTATGATGTCATAATGGCCCAATTTAAGTCAATGGGAAAATTTGTATTCGTTTTTATTTAATATCTTAAAAGTTTAGAAAAATGAAAAATACATAGCATACGTGTCCTTTACAAGACATACGCGCCAAAGTTTGAACGGAGTTTCTAAGTTAAGCGGTTCGAGCTGAATTAAGTGCAGAAGTCGGTACAAAGAATAATAAGAAGTAGAAGTAGAAGAATTAGAAACGAAGGAATAACAATACAGGGCATTTCATGCACTGTAACTAGTGAAAAATGCAAAACTATAATAACCTTGATATGGATACATGTAGAGTGCACAGATGTTTGTATTGTGTGTATATGGATACGAGTGCACAGATGTACAGAGTACAGCATTTAGCCCTAAATGAAGTATTGTTCTTCACTGACCCAGTGCGTTTCATATCATTGTATTTGTCCTTGTATTGGTTTGTTCTATGTGCCACTGTGTTCCTCGTTCCGCTCTGTGTATATATGATCCATGCACATGCGGACATGACATTAAAAGCAGACTTGACTTGACTTGCACGACTCGTCCTCCTGGCAACAGTACATCGCAGCACCAACAAGATGGCCACCCAGCATGAGCTCAAGGGGTGTTTGTCATCTAGTTAGGAGTATGATGCATGAGTAGAGGGGCTATTGGTGGTGGGGGGGGGGCATCTTGTAGGAGGGGGTGTTAAGGGTGGTTATTGTGTAAGGGGTGGGGGAGGACCAGTCCACGGGCTCCTCTCAATTAAACCAGTATCAGACAAATTCCCCCAGCCCCTGCCCCTGAATCACTCAGCCCCAAGCAGCCGCCCAGTGACAGGCAATCACCACGGTAATGACCCTGGCGCGGGCATTAGCGGGGGCCGGTCGCCCGTGGCACCCCGCAGGCTGAACGGATGAGGCCAGCGACGAGGGTGACCCTGCACAACCACCCTCACCAGACACACACACACACACACACACACACACACACACACATACACAGAGGAAGGAGATCCTGTTTAGGCATGATGGAGGGAGGGTGGGAGCAGGCCGTTAAATGTCAGGAGGGGACTGTAAACCTGTCTGGGTAGACATCAGGGTGATTGAAGATTGGAAACAGAAGAGAACGGAGGAGAGGAAGGGATGGGGAGAGAGAGGGGGGGAGAGAGACAGAGAGGGACAGACAAAAGAAAGAGAAAAAAAAGGAGAGAAGAAGGAAGGTGGAGTGAGAGAGAGGGACATAGAATGAGAGAAAGAGAGAGAGAGAGAGAGAGAGAGAGAGAGAGAGGGAGTGACAGAGAGAAGTTCAGAGAGTTCAGTTGGGTGAATGAGTTTATGTCTGTGTGTGTGTATGTGTGTGTGTTCAGACCACACTACTGTACACTTACAATATTGTTACTGCCAAGGATAGGGAGGTTATGAGCCCAGACAGAACACAGGAAATGGGTATTTTCATTCACACAAAGCATATACAGGAGCGTTCAATCCACTCTCGCGCTGAAGGAGGTCACAGAGAGAAACCACTGAACGTGGGAGAGACACGAGGTAAGACACACAATGAGAACAAATAAATACATACAAAAATAACAATACATTCAAATAAATAAATGGAACCATTGTTTAAATTTTCAAAACTATCAGAGCATGTAAGGATCCCCGAAGTGCCTAGATCCGGCTTCAAACTCCAGGGGGATCAGAAAGGGGACCCCGGATGGGAGCCAGGTATTTCGTCGTGTCCCCTGAAGGATGGAAGGACCACGATGTCTACTGTTGAAGTCTTCTGGTTATTTCTTATACTTTGGTGGGGGAGAAAAGCTCTGGACCGAGTCTGTAGCTGGGTTTCCATCCAGCCTTTTAATGCGAATTCTGACCATCTAAATAGGAAATCTTGAGTGGAAACGGTTGCTAGAGGGGTTTGGAATGACTGCCGATTCGCATAGGGTATAATGCGCCAAAGGTTGATGTATATGGGTTAATTCCCATTAATTCGTATTTGTTGCAGGTGAATTTATTGGGTATTTTCTGTTAAAGTTACCCTGACAATCTTATGGTTTGATCCCACATCTGTTCACAACTCCTCCCTTGATTAGCAGTGTCCATTTTTATTCGCCTCAAACAGCGGATGGAAACGCCCACAGACTCACATTTTCTTTATACCAAATTTTCATGAATGTTTTTAAAATATGCGAGTGAGTTAGTTAGACACCCAGCTTGTGTGTGCGAATGTGTATGAAAGAGAGGGAAAGAGAGCGAGAGAGAGAGTGCGTGTGTGTGTGTCAGTGTTGGACTAAGGGATTTCTGCACTAGCTCCAAGTCCCCCCGCCCCTACCCCTTAAGATCCTCCTGTCCTGATAAAGCTGAGTGTACAGTAAGATGGAGCAGAGAGACGAGGGCCCTGTGCATTAGTGCCATCAGAGACGAGGGCCCCTGATAGGTGAAAATTCACCCTAGTTCCTATAGTCTAATTCAATTCCTTCACTCTCGGCTCTCCTCGCTGGCAGGCCCTGGCCTCCTTCCAATTCAAGTTTGAGGTCTTAAGAAAAACGGAGTCTCGTAAGCCTCCGCACGGTTCAGGTCCTGATGATTAGCCCAGCGTGGAGAGTCGATGAGGTTGTTGGAATCCCGGACACGAGCCCCCAAATATGATAATTCACCCTAGTTTCCTCAGGACTCCGGAGCTGCATATAAGTATATTTATTAGACAAACAACAATTGCAATCGGGCTCACTCCCAGCACAAGGCTGAAAGTGAAGCAATGATAAACACATCGCACAAGGTTTATATAGACAGAAGTTGAGAGTTCAGCAGGGAAAACCACGTGGTGGATTTCTGATGTCCGAGGCAAGGATGGAAGTTTTGCAAGGTCGGAAGAAGCACAGTTCGACCCTTCTTATCACCTCTGGTCTAAACATGCGCTTGTACATATGCAGACTAAGTGGCACCTAATATTCTAAGTTACACACACGCAGAAACACAGAAAAGCCATGTTCCTGCTTACATAAGTACATGATTCATATAAGGTAATTAATAATACAAGGCACTTCATTATTATATTCTTAAGTCATTAACAGTGTTTGGAAATTATCTCCATCAGCCCCGTGCATTAGTGCTATCAGAGAGAAGAGGGCCCCGTGCATTAGTGCCATCAGAGACGAGGGCCCCGTGCATTAGTGCCATCAGAGACTAGGGCCCCCTGCATTAGTGCCATCAGAGACGAGGGCCCCGTGCATTAGTGCCATCAGAGACGAGGGCCCCGTGCATTAGAGCCATCAGATTAGAACAAGCCTCTGTCTGGGAAGAATATTTCATGGGTTGATGTTCAGCTTCCCAATTTGGATCCAATTCAGCATCTGAGGGCGCAGAATTACTCACTAATAATGTCTTTTCTATCCTTATTGTATAGAAAACCAGAGAAAAGTGTTCTGCGATGGAGTGGTAGGACCATTTACTGCTCTTTTTATCTGGGTTTTGGCAAGCGTGGCATTGTGACATTGTTCTCTTTCACGAGAACACTTATACCCAGAATGGTTACACATGTCATTTTCCCCTTCAGTGCACAGCCTCTATCTCATTTTCCTCCCTTTTTTTCTCTCTCTTTCTCCTCTCTCTCTCTCTCTCTTTCTCTATTTCTCCTCTCTCTCTCCCTCTTTCTCTACTTCTCCTCTCCCTCTCTCTCTCTCTCTCTCTCTCACCTCCTCTCTCTACCCTTCACCTTGCGCTTACAGTGATCTGGGTTGCACTTTATTGAGCGTGTGCTAGCGACCTTTGTTAAATCATATCCTGTTCGGGGGCGGGGGTTGTAGTGTGGTGCGGCAGTGCGAGGCGTCGGGTTCAGTGGCTTGGCTGTTATGTTGTTTCCCGTTAAACAGGCCCAGTTCGGGGGGGGTGTTGTGGTGCGGCGATGCGATGCGAGGCGTGGGGATCAGTGGCTCGGTGGTTATGAAATTGAATAAGGGCCGTAAGTGGGCCTCCTCAGACGTGAGAATTGTATGTAATTACGCCGCCTGGCCAATTAGCCCACGGGAAGTCATTTCACTGGCACTCAATCGTCGCCAGCACCATGGCAACTACGAGGAGGGGGGGACCAGCGACGACGCAGAGTGGCGAGCCGAGCCCAGCCGAGTGGAGCAAGTTTACACACAGCACACACACATACTGCATACCCTGCATAGCCCACCCCCCCCCCCCCCCACACACACACACACACTACCAACAAGCAGCAGAGGCAAATGGTTACTTAAAGAACCTGCCATGTGACAATTGGGCCAGTTATAGGCCAGATTTGTTACACAGTCTGCTGCTGTCTGTGTGTGTGTATGTGCATCTGTGTGTGAATGTGTGTGTGTGTGTGGGTGTATGTGTGTGTGTGTGGGTGTATGTGTGTGTGTGTGTATGTGCGTCTGTGTGTGTGCGTGTGTGTGTATGTGTGTGTATGTGCGTCTGTGTGTGTGTGTGTGTGTGTGTGTGTGTGTATGTGTGTGTGTGTGTGTGTGTGTGTATGTTTTGGGCCAGATTTCTTACACAGTCTGCTGCTGTCTGTGGTAGTTTTCATTACACAGAGTAGCAGGCTTTTGATATGAATGGAGTGGAGCGTGACTAATGCAGCACATACGCTAACACCACGAGTGGAAAATTACTGATAAGTTCACATGGCACAAAGAGGCTAATTCCTCACAATCGTCATGCCTGGATTTGTCACTGGTATTAAACTGTCATTCAACATGATACTATTCGTCATCATGTCATATCATTTAGAGAATGTCAGTCCTGAAATTTTTTTAGCTTTGTGACATCTTCTCCTGGAACAAACATCATGTCCCAAATTAAATTTGTCTCACCTCATGACAGATTGGTCAAACATAGATTAAGTGACCTCTGACCTGACTCAGAGATTACATCATGTGACTCACTGATTGTGTGTAGTTAATAGCCGGTTGCAACAAATGTCTGGAAATAAAGAAAGGTCAATAGAGCAGAGAGCAAAGGGGTGGAGACACTAAACCGAACCTAAACCTAAACCCTTTATTGACAGCCAATTACAGTGTTACAATACTTTACCTGAACCCTGCTTCATAAGGCTGACATAACCATGTCATGAACATAACACAACAGAGTCATTAGCCATAATGACAGCTGTACAATTATTTGACAATGTAACTGTCACTGTTATTGGTAATTGTAATTGTCATGACAGTTCTCAGAATTTTTAGATGCCATGACAGCTTCTGTCAAAGGCTATTAAGTTGTCATGCATCGTGTTGTCAGAACTACTAATGACTGCATATGACATCTGCCATGATATGGTTATGTTAGTCTTATGACAGTCTTATGTTGGTCTTATGTCAGTCTTATGACAGTCTTATATTAGTCGTATGACAGTCTTATGTTGGTCTTATGTTAGTCTTATGACAGTCTTATGTTGGTTTTATGTCAGTCTCATGACAGTCTTATGTTAGTCTTATGACAAGTCTTTTTGTGTGCTGTTAGTGTTGTACAGGTGTGCTGTTAGTGTTGTACAGGTGTATATTTTATCAGTATATGCAGTCCTTAGAAAACAAAACCATGACCTTATTATTGTAAGCGCCTGGCCCTACCAGTCCATCTACAGGAATAGGACCAGCTTCCTCTCAGGATGTGTTTCTCTCTCTCTCTTGGGCGGCTGGAGGTCTGTCTTCTTCAGCTGATTCGCACAAATGACTGCGACAATGCTCAATATTTTGTACTCTTTTCCATTTCCCTCTCTCTCTCTCTCACTCTCTATTTCTCTTTCTCTATCTCCATCGCTGTTGTTCTGCTCTTGGCTGTCTCTGTTTCAAAATGCCAACCCAGAGGTAAAAGAACTGACTAGCCAACTCGCTGGTAATTGTACTGTTTAATAATTGACAGAGCCAGACTTCGCCCGTCGTGCTGCGGTGCTGGGATGCAGCTACACAGAAAGCCTTGAGCCTTGTCAGTGTGTACGTGTGTGCGTGTGTGCGTGTGTGTGTGTGTGTGTGTGTATGCATGCATGTACGCAGGCGAGTGAATGATGTATCAGTGTGTTAAAACTCAAGACAGGGGCCTAGCGGTAGTTGTGTGTTTGCCAACCCTGCGAGTCGGGTTTAAATGATTAATACCACCCTACTATGAATACTTCCACTACAATGACGAGCGCTTCTTTCACACTGCAGCCGCCTCAGGGACGTGGGACAACTGGCAACCCGTTTGCGTAATGCCTGCCTTTTCTCTCTCCTTTTTCTTTTTTTTAAACTGCACTGGCACCAAATCGGACACCAGCATCTAAAGCCAGTGAGCTACCTACTTATAAAGCTTGCTAAAACTTTGCAACACCACTGCCGACCCAGTTGGCACTGATAAAAGCTTGCTAACATGCTAACTGAAATATTTTTTTTTCTGTCAATATTGTTGGTGATGTCATGCTGTGAAGGCTTTTCTGACCATTTTGAGGGGTGTTGTGACCCAAACAACTTGAACTACATAGTACATATCCTGGATGGCTAGTGGGTTTGAACCAAAATGGCTTACGGTACAGTGCAGATATCCATTTCCATCGGTACGTGAGCTCTCTATGTATGAAAGCCATGGTGTTGACACAACCATGCTCGATCAACTGAACTACAGGAACGAACCACACCCGAGCTCAAACTTTCCGAAATTCTCAATTCTGCAATGGTGTCTGGCAGAGATTAAATACAGCCAATACAGTTACACCGTTCTGTCCATGGTTCTGCAGAAACGTGTTCATTTGTTGAAAGAGTGTATGGCTTTGTCTGAGTCACAGTTTTTCATTTACAGAGCCAAGTCTGGGCGTTTTATTTTAGTGCAAACCAGTGGCGGCTCCTGAAAGAATTCTCAGGGGGGGCAATTTTTTTGATAATGATTAAGACAACCCATTCAGTAGGTACATTAAGCAAGACAATTGTATCACTTTGTTGTTAGCTGATTAACTCATACAGCAATACCTTTTTGTCCACTCGACACAACAGAAATATTTCCCCTCTAGCTACATAGCTAGAGTAGCTAGTTACAGGTGGAAAGCTATGGAAGAAAGTTGCATCCAGGAGCCTTCATAAGCAAACATGATGTGGCTCCACATTAAATTATCCCACTTTTTCTCAAATGTTGTATGATGTAACATAGCTTAACAGGACACATGATATGTCCAGTAACAACATAAAGAAGGGGGCAACATATAAGTCAAAGCATGGAGGGGCGAGCCCTCCCGGAAGCCATGGAAAATGCATTGACAGCCCTGTTTTGTGAAAAAAATGGATTTAACATGAGAGTCAATGAGAAAGGTCTGGGCCGATTTCCATTTCGCCCCAAATCGCCCAAAAAAGACTTTGACTTTTGCCTGACTGTTGCCTGACTGTTTCCTGATTGGACAATGACATTCAGAGGCAGATCAGACGGTCTACCGGTAGAATCTGACAGAAGAAAAATATCTCCTTTTCCCGTAGGCAGTGCGTCGCCCCAATCGCCCTTATGGACAAGCCGCCCCTGGTGCAAACACTCGACAGACAGAATTGCGCTGAATTTGACGAAAAGTTTAATGGACCATAATCAAGGACTGCACCTTTAAAGGATTGTGAAGAAACTGCAGGCTCAGTCGTCATTAGGTCCTAATCAAGCCTTGTTTGACATCAAGCAGTCCTCTTTAGTCCTTTGTTGTCCATGTGCTCACAGTGTTGAAGTGTATCAGTTTCATTTACATTTAGCTGAACTATATTCACCCTGTGATTTGCAATATCGCCATCAAAGACCAACAGACTGTAGATAAGTAGTCATACAATCAAGCAGCAACACCCTGGCCTATGTCATAATATCAGAGTAGTATGCTGAAAGACTACAGACTTTGCCAGTAGATTTATAAAGACAAAGTATAATATATTATAAAAAAAATGTAATGTAAAAGCATTCTTTAGCTAGTCAGTCTAATGAAATCAGCTCGTGATGCCCTGATGGTGTAGTTTACTGTCTGCGTCATGAAATCTCATCTCATTCTTGGTGGGCTTATAGATGGCCATTGAATCAGCCCGTCGAAGAGGGGAGAGAGCTTAACTTGTTGCCTGGGTAATAATGGGATGAAGCAGCCCACTCGCCTCTGCATGGTAATTTGGTGTGGCTCTCGGTATGGGCCGAAAATGCCGGGCGAGCAGGCGAGAAGGCGAGGAGGATCAGGTGTTGATGACTCCCTGAGAACGACTTCTCCATCCCACAATTAAACCGAACGCCACGGAGGTGTGCAAGCGCCGTCTGTAGCTGTAAACCCAATTCCGACAGTTTAAAGAAGTTAAAACAGGATTAGCATTCATTTCACCGATGCCGCGTTGCAAAGGCTGGTTCAGATCGCGTTGCCTGGGGATGATAACCACACAAGCTTTCCTTTCCGTCTGAAAAACTTTAGCTCACAGTGACTGCATGGTCTCTCTGAGTCATAACTTTTGTTTTCAGCACAATGTGTTTGTTCGTTCATTCATTCGACTTTAGAGCATGATTAAATGATCTTTGCAGACTGTGGAGAGAACGGAACAAAAACCTGGAAGGTTTGCTGTCCTGTAGACATCTTATTTATACATCTCCTGGGCCAAATCTGACGTGGTGACAGGGTGAAAGGATAGGAACACGTTCTCCTTAAAATACCCTCATGATCATCAGCCTCTTGTCTCAAGGCACAAGTCTGTTATCGTTAGCTTATGCGGGGAACAGAGTGATCACGTCGGCACCACCGACGCATAAGCCCGCTTGCTTGGTTTGCCAGCCTGTCCAAATAGAAGCTAATGCTGGTGCGGATCCGGGTCCAATTCGGCCTGTAGCTGGCTGCTTCCGGTAGGACACCTGTTCCATTATGCAGTGACTCAGTCCCGTATCTCTCCGAGGTCGGCCAACCATCTGTCAGCGCGCTGGGGTTTGGCCATCAGCGGGTGGGGGGGTTTGGCGGAGGGGTTGGGGGTGCCCCCTCACTGCGGAGGGTTTTGGGTGCGCCCCAGACCTTGTGACGAGGTCAGGGAAGGGCTCTGCGCTCTAGTGGGCATCAGCTGTGCCTGCTGAGAGGGGCACGTCGTTAGGCTGCCGCTCCGCTGATCCGGCAGCCATGTTTACTAAACACACAGCCAGGAAGAGAAGGCAGACTCAGGGCCTTCGTCATAGTCTGCTATAATACTATAGGTGCCACATAGTCTGCTACTATAGTATAGTACAATATAATATTATATACAATACTATACTATACTACTATATTATCTGTTGCAATATACTACTATGAACGTACTTAACATCATGTCCATCATGACCCTCAAAGCCTTTGTAATGGTCTTTTACAATCAATGTCTTGAACATCATCTGTTATAATAGTTTTATAAGTGTACTTATCCTCAACATCATCATCAGAATCTGCTTATCATCAACTTAGTCATTGTGACTGATTTGGATCAATATCTTTACAATGGTCTGTTATAATCAATATCTTTAAGATTATCTGTTATACTGTTATAATACGTGTTATTGTTATTATACGGCTCTTCAGAATGCTGCAGAAATTGAACTGAATTGGCCATCCCAACGTTCGGAGGTCTGATATTTCGTGACAATGACCACGAAAAGAAATGAATGACCACTGCCACTGTCAATGGGTTTTGTGCTTCTGATTCACATCTTTCATATCATTCCGCAAGTAGTCCGTAAACTTTTTGTAACGGAAATGTATTGCAAAGTCAGCAAGTAATATGTAATAAAGTTCTATTTGCGTGAAGATCTATTTTTTTCTCAGTGGAAGCCGCAAAAGGGCAACATTTTGGACAAACATATTTGATCGTTTTGGCAAGTAACTGCATAAGAAGCGGGATCATTTATTAATCTTGAAATATAAATCTCTTTAGGACAAGACTGCTCCTGTTCGTCCTGTCAGGGTTACATTTTTCAAGAATGTACAGCGGACAATACATTATCCCTTACATTCGCGTAGCTATCATCTTGGTATATGGTCTATGGTCTATAGCAATGTCAGTTATCAACAATTTTATCATGGTCTGCTAGAATCAACCCCTTTACTGTTGCCTGGAACTCCTTTAACATAGTTTATTATAATGTCTTTAACCTGGTCTTTTATAATCAATAAATGTTCTGTTATCTTCATTTGGTTTTGTCCACCCATCTTCAAAATCCCTCTAATCCATCCATCTGTCCACTCCTTCCATTCCAGCCATCTTTTCTTCTTTCATCTGCTCATCTGCTCATCAGTGCTCTCTCAGAGTGTGTGGAAGTGCAGCTCTGGCCTGATCTGCGGTTAGTGCTGTAAAAGGCTGATGGGTCCAGAGCCACACGCCTGCCAAAGGGCTGGAGCGCTCAGAGAGCAGGAGGACATTAGAGCAGAGGGGAGAGAGAGAGAGAGGGAGTCATTGAGAGACAGGGAGGGAGGGAGAGAGGAGGAGAGGGAGGGAATATAGAAAGATGGAGAGAGAGATGAGTGGGGGTAAGAGAAGGGAGATATGGAGAGAGGGAGGGGGGGGGCAGAAGAGAAACGGGGAGAAAAAATTGAAAGAGAGGGGTGAGGCCAGGGAGAGTATTCCAGAGAGGGAGAGAGAGATGGAGGGAGGGAGAGAGAGATATAGAGGGAGAGAGGAAGAAGGATCGCAGGTTACATAGTGGGGTCAGTGGGCTAACGGTCTGTAATGAGGTTCAGGTCAGCTGTTTTAAAGCTCTCAGTCAATCATCCAACCCCCCCTACAGCCCACGAATGTCCATTCTCTCTCTCTTTTTCTCTCTCGTTTTATTCTCCTCAATTTAATCCCATTCAATTACATTCGGTTATATTGTGTCTGACCGACTGTGCCAGAATGATACTATAACAACATGAGAACAATAATTATAGAGTAACAGTAATACACACTTGCAACATCTCTCTCCCTTTCTCTTCCCTCTCTCTCTCTCTCTGTATGTCTCACTTATCACAACTCTTATTATCCATCTGCCCTTGTGTCTCTCTACATCTATAACAGTCGATTTAAAGTTACGGTGTCGATATGTCTAATATTCAATATATTTACTGAATCTCTCTCCCTCTCCAACCATCTCCATATCCTTTTATCTGCACCTCTCTTTCTCTGCTTCTGTTTCTCTCTCTCTCTCTCTCTCTCCCTCCTCTGTAGCTCATTTGGGTTTATGTATTGACTGTGTGCCTGGAGGCCTTCATCGATGAGCCTGCGAGTGGACGTGAGTATTACACATCAGAGGGAAACAGGCTGTAACAAGGTGTTCTCCTGGGCCCATCCGCACGCTTGCACGCTCTCCCGCCACAGCAGGCGAAATGAAACCGCGGGGAGCGATCGGCGAGTAGATGACATCCATCAGGTGGGTCGTCAAACGGCCACTCCGCCACCGGCGAGGGGGAGAAGACGGCACGCGCTACGCAAACACATTAGCGGTGCGGGCGATGACAGGCGCGAGATGGGGAAGGCGGAGCAAGTGAGTGGTGGAGGTAGCGAAGGGTGACGGTAATACTCACTCCTGGCAGAGAGGACTGAGGGGGTGGGAATGGGAGTCGAGGGGATAATACTCAGACATTAGGAAAGGAAAACATGCATGGAAGCAAGCGAGGGAGAGAGAGAGAGAGAGAGGAGGGGGAACTGAAGAGAGGGGGGGGGGTGCAGGAAAAGGAGAAAATGGTAGGAACAGAGAGAGAGAGGGAGGTGGAGAAACAGAAAGAGGGAGGTGGAGAGAGAGAGGAAGATGCTGATGAGAAGAGAGGAGAGGAGAATGAGAAAAGAAGTGGAAGAGTGTGGTGTTACCGGATAGAATCATGGCCTGGCCAGATAGAATGCAGTAAGAATAGTCAGGGATACCTCCTCATTTCATTGACACAAAGCAGGACGCAATCAAGCATAAATGGGTGAGTAATTAGTGGATGTTGCAAAGAAGTTAATCACAATGCCACAACACCTTATTAATACAGACGGAGACGGAGACGGAGCTCAGTAATTTACTTATCACCCGAAATGATTTACCCACGGCTACCGATTTGAAGGGAGGGAACTCTGACGATGTCCGTCATCTAAATGTATAGCGTTGTTAACAACAGTAATGGCAGACATAGAAAAACACCAAAAAAGCAGTGCATTGCCATAGAGAATCAGCGATGTATTTTGGATCAGTCATTCATTCCTGATATCATCCTGTGCATGGCAGAAAGGGTTACAGTATTGTAGCATCCTCCACTATTTTGAATCAGCACAAACCGTTTCCCACTCAACTCGTAGTTTAACTGCGGCCGTTGTCGACCACAGCCAGGCCGAACACTTGTTCGTTTGAAAAACAACCCAATCAGTTCTTCCCAAAGTCCTGCCAGGAACCAGCAAACCTCTCTCACTCCCTTCGCTCTCCACTAGCAAAGTTACAGTAGCAGGCTAGCTAGGTATCTCTGACCAGAGACTAAGCTAGTTGGTTTTATTGAGTACCTTGATAACGTTATTTGTTTTAGTCTGTGATACTTTGGTGTTGAGAATGCTAATAATCACTATTTGGGTTAAGTGACAGTATATTACATTGGCTATATTAGCAAGCTGTATACATTAATATATATATATAACTAGCCAGAAAACGTTAACTCCTAGCAGCAATCTTGGATTAGTTGTAGATATATTTTTTATGTCTAATGGATTAGGCTGGCTATGTAGCCCGACGATGTCATACTCATAATTCTAGTCAGAATATGAGTCTGATACTGCTCCATTGGGCTGTGATTATGGGGCGTGTTTCAACCGAACCAGGAAAAAAATGCCTCTTCGCTCAATTGGATAGACCTACAACCAATCAGAGCAACGTAGTCGTCATCGGGGCCAGCTGATAAATTAAACTTTTACCGAATCCCGTAGGAAGGACGGCAAAAACATATTTTCGATCGACAAATGCCTTGATCGCGTTTCTCTGTTCCTCTTTCAAAATGAATGCGCTGTCGATGTCTTCTAAAACATCTCTATCTACACATCTACATCTCAGCTCTCCAGCGGCGGTTTGTTGAAAAAGAATTCAACCCAAGTGCTCTTTGGTGACGTGGTTGATTACGTTTGATCATCTGTCCATCATCGTATAAAGCACGCCCTGACAATTTGATTGGTCTGGTAAAGTTTTTGGTCGGGCATATTTTCTCCCCAACGAAGCAATGCCAGACTTCAAATGTTGAGGGCGGGGCTAAGTTCGTCTGGTACCCAGGCTACTGGCTATGAGGTACTCCCCCAAAAAGAGTAACTTTAGGGATACCTGCTTGCATTTAAAGATAACAGAGATGCTGTGATGCAAATTGTCGGCGGATAGCAACAAAGCTAATAATAGCAGCATTCTGACTGGTCAATCAAACTCGTGAATCGAGTGGTTTACACTAGAGGAGATGGATATTCTTGTTTCACAGAAAAAGGTGTTGCTTTGAAGGTACTTATTTATACATCGAACTCCCAGTCTGTGTGCAGACACACCCCAGCATTGCGCTGACCCACTCATATGTGTGCTTAGAAACTTGCTTAAACTGATTTTACGGAGTTATTAAATTAGCTTTAGGTCATGCCAATCAATAACATTACGCCCTCTGAAGTCCAAAGAGAAGAGAAAAAAATATGTGATGAGTCACAGAGTTCAGAGTTCACAGGGTTGAAACGAGTATTTCTTCTTCCTCCTCCTTGGGAGAGTGCAACACGGTACAAAAGTTGAAACTAGAAAAAAAGTTGTCACAGTGACTCCTGTTAACTTTCCATCAAAACAACGAGAAGAAAAAGACACACTCACTCTCACTCTACATCTGCATCCCTGTGCTCAGAGCTCCTGTGAGTCAATTTATACCTCCTCCTAAAAATATCCCCCGATCTCTCCCACCTCCACCTTGGGTAGACCGGCGGCTGTGTTTTGAATCCACCCACTCCATTTGTATTGAATAACTATAGAATGTGTGACGAGCAACAATCTTTAGATAAATCATATTAACATTGATTATGTACAAGTGTGCCTCATGACACAGTCATCAAACTCAAATGCAAGTGACAGTTTCACATTTCATCTAACTTCCTCTTATATTCTTACTAAAACAGTCATAATCCCTGTGATTGTTAATGTGCACCTGTTTGTTTAAATGTACCACGCTTGGATTGCTTCCTCTAAAGTCCTGACTAGTAAGCAATTTTCATCATGCTAGAAATCAACTTTAACAATTTAAATTTTTAATTGGCTGTATTGGCATGGCTGATCAGCTACAACAGAGATACTAACTTCAAAGAGGGGGAAAAACCAGCAGTGCATAGACAAGGTTTAAGAATTAAACGCAAACTATAACAATGAAATTGATTTCAGTGAACTGGGCGGGAACATTTACTCAAATACATAGACATGCAGACACATAAATTAGCATTTAGACTTCCACGTACATGAAGTGAAAATGGTAATATTACCCTCAGAGACAGCATTGAGAGCTGTGGACTGTATGCCCAGTCTGAGGCATGACAGGGGTAGAGCTCCACAGGGGCCTGCTCTAACACTGGAGGCAAACATTACTTTTAATGTTCTCACTACATTCATTGCTATGACTATTACATTGTAATTTTATATATATATAAAACATCAGTCACTAAAGTAAAAAAAGAAATTTCACATAATTGCATTACATATATACATTCATTACTATGACTATTACTACAAAGTAATAGTCATAGTAATGAATGTAGTATATACTGCATATATATACATATACAGTATATATACAATATATATAATAATGCATTTATAAATGGGTGCTATTTTGCGGTATTGTATTATCATTATAACTCTACATTTACTCCCGTCTTCTAAGCTGTCCTGCAAATAAAGCAACATTCAGTTGAATTGATAGAGAGCGAGAGAGAGAGGGATAGAAAGAGAGAGAGAGAAAGAGAACCAGACTCAGCTAATTGTATTAGCATCTGCTAACCATGTAGGACAGGTGCAGTAATGGTTAGCGACAAGGCGCGAGGCCTTGTTTGTAGAACACGCTGGTGTGTCGACAAACCAGGCTGGGTGGTCGCCACGGCGATTAGTGAAACGAGCGATAACAGCTTAATTCTGCCAGCAGGTCCCCCCTGCTTCTCTCTCTCACACACACACACACACTCTCTTTCTCACTCTCTCAATCTCACACTCACTCTCTCCCCCACCTCCCTCTCCCACATACACACACACACTCATGCTCTCTCTCGTTCTCTCTCACATGCTTGAGTGCACTCGCTATCACACTCGTCCTGCTGCAGGTGCTCCTGGGTAATTTGCAGGCAGTGACAAACCCTATCATTATCCCAGTTGGTCTAATGTGTCGAGCACGCACCCTGTGTTTTTCCAATTCACCTCCTCTTCCCCTCTCCTCCTTCTCCTCCCTCTCTCCCTCCCCTCCCCTCCTCTTCTCCTTTCCTCCTTCCCCTCTCTCCATCCCCTCCCCACCTCCTCCTTTCCCTCCTTCTCCTCCCTCTTTCCCTCCCTCCCCCTCTCCTCCTTTCCCTCCTTCTCCTCCCTCTCTCCCTCCCTTCCCCTCTCCTCTTTTCCTTCCTTCTCCTCCCTCTCTCCCTCCCCTCCCCTCCCCTGCTCCCCTCCTCGCGCTGCCTGTCAATCTGAGCGAAAGAGCAGTGGGATGGAGAGCGCAGCAGAAGATTACAGGCCTACAGCCCTGGCAGGTCATTTAGCTGACGGAGGGGAGGCGGTGATTACCAGACAGAAAGTGATAGAGAGAGAGAGAGGAGTGGCAGAGAGACAGACATGGCAGAGAGGAGAGAAGCGGAGAAGAGAGGCAGAAAGAGAGACAGAGAGAGAAATGAGAGGATGGAGAGAGAGAAGCAGGTGAAAGACAGAGATAGGAGAAAGAGGGAGAGAGAGAGAGGGAGAGAGAAAGAGAGAGAGAGAGAGATGAATGTGTTAAGTCTGAGTGAGAGGCAAAGCTGAACAGTGAACCAGGACTCATTCTGTGGATGTGTGTGCACACAGACAGACAAACACATACACACTCTCACACACACAGACACACACACACTCACACACACACACAGACACTTTCCAGTCTCTTTATATAGGCAGACCTACTGCACACTGCACTTAAACCACACACACACACACACACACACACACATAAAGAAAATTCACCCTGCATAGATTATTAGGTGCCACTTAGTCTGCATATGTGCAAGAGCATGTTTAGACCAATAAGAGGTGATAAGAAGGGTCGAACTATGCTTCTTCCGACCTTGTGCAAAACTGCTATCCCTGCTGACAAATTGTTTTGGGACCGTGCTTTTCTCTGACCTGCCAGGACGTGGGTGAGGCCAACAAACTTGTTGTTGTTGTCTAATACATATACTTATATGCAACTCCGGAGTCCTGAGGTAACTTGAGTTAATTTTCACCTATCAGTGTGTGTGTGAGAGAGAGAGTGTGTGTGTTTGAGTGTGTGAGAGGGAATGTGTGTAGGTGTGTGTGTGCGAGAGAGAAAGAGAGAGAGTGTGTGTAGCTGTGTGTGTGAAAGAGAGAGTATGTGTGTGTAAAAGAGAGAGTGTGTGTGTGTGTGAGAGAGTGTGTGTGTTTGAGTGTGTGTGATTGTGAGAGAGAGAATGTGTGTGTTTGAGAGTGTGTGAGTGTGAGAGAGTGTGTGTGAGAGAGAGAGAGAGTGTGTGTGAGTGTGAGAGAAGGAGAGCGTGTGTGAGTGTGAGAGAGAGAGAGAGTGTGCGTGTTTGAGTATGTGTGAGAGAGAGTGTGGGTGTTTGAGTGTGTGTGTGAGAGAGAGAGAGGGAGAGTGTGCGTGTTTGAGTGTGTGTGTGAGAGAGCGAGAGAGTGTGTGTGTGTGTGTGAGAGAGAGAGAGAGGGAGAGTGTGCGTGTTTGAGTGTGTGCTCTTCAGCATGGCTGCTGTCTCCTCTCTGCGGTTTGATCTGTCTCCCCTGAGTCTGTGGCGTCCTGCGTCATTCATAAAAATCATTCAGATGGCTTCGACCTCAAAGGAGCCTTTTCATTCAGAAACCTTTTTATAGCTCAGACTCAGGGACACACAGAGGGGGGGGGGAGAGGCTGCAGCACATACCTGACGAGAGAGAGAGAGAGAGAGAGAGGGAAGGAGGGAGAGGGAGAGTGGGAGGGAATAAAAGAGTGAGTAAGAGAGAAAGCGAGAGAGGGAGGGAGGGAGAGAGAGGGGAGAGAAGGTGTCAGAGGCAGAGAGCGTGAGAGAGAGAGAGAGAGAGAGAGAGAGGATGAGAGAGGTGAGGAAAGATGTGCCTCTTCTGACTGAACTGTCTTTTCACCTCATCCAACAGCGAGAAAAGTGATTGGCCAATGCAGCTGTCTGTATTGCCACCTTGATGATGCTGCTGCCGCTGGGGATCACTGAGGTGCACACATGATTGGCTGGTGAGGTTGGATGAATCTGCCAACTTGGCTGTGATTGGATCACTCTGCCTCCCCAGAGGCCAGTCGGCAGCCAATCGGAGGTGAGACATGTTTGGCTTGGCAAAAACACTGCGGACAGGCAGTAAGAATGAGGGAGAGTCAGACAGAGAGGGAGAGAGAGAGAGAGAGAGAGAGAGAGAGAGAGAGAGAGATTTAAAGTTCCAGAACCATTCAACCAAGAGTTCCATGACAGGTCTTCACACTTCTGTGGCACCAGATTCTGAGTGGAATCATAGCTTCTCCTGAAGGAGGAACCCTCAGAATTATGTTTGAGTTCTGACCCAGTAGTATGGATTTTCTGATACCTAACATGGTATTGTATTGGATTTAGAATAGCATAGCATAGACTTGCTTGAAGAGCTTCTTTAAGTGTAGGTGATTGTGAGAGGACTAAGCCAAAGGCACTTGTGTTATGTACATTTGGGGCAGCACGGTGGCTCAGTGGTTAGCACTGTCGCCTCACAGCAAGAAGGCCCTGGGTTCGCATCCCGGTCCTTCCAGGTCGTTCCAGGTCCTTTCTGTGTGGAGTTTGCATGTTCTCCCCGTGCCTGCGTGGGTTTACTCCGGGTACTCCGGTTTCCCCCACCATCATAAAGACATGCATTGCATTGTGTGAATATGAATGAATGTTGGTGGTGGTCGGAGGGGCCGTTGGCGCTGATTGGCAGCCACGCTTCTGTCAGTCTGCCCCAGGGCAGCGCAGCTGTGGCTACTGAGGTAGCTTACCACCACCGGTATGACTGTGTGTGTATGACTACTGGACTCTGTAAAGCGACTTCGGGTATATAGAGAAGCGCTATATTGAATTGATTGATTGATTGATACATTAACCCAAACATGTACACAAGCACACACAGACACACACACAATCACACATACAGTATGAACTCATGAACTCATGAACTCACACATGCACGCCCAAACACGTACACAAGCACATCCATACCCACACAAACATGCACGCATGCACACAACAAATACACACACACACACACACACACACAGAGACAGGCACACACAATGCTGGCAACCTAAGTGAGTGAGTGAGGGAGAGAGTGGGTGGGGATACCAACAGAGTGCATTAAATCCATTATCCTCTCTCATTTACTCTGAAAGATTTACAGGCAGGGAGATTCCCCAACACACACACACCCACACACACGCGCGCGCACGAATACTCACACAACCACACACACAATTCAGTGAGATGTGACGTTTATTAGTAAATTACAGACTCAGGTCTGCCAGTGTGCCACTTACACAATGTGACAGATGAAGATGACAGGCTAAATACAGGCTAATGTTAACATTACTTATGTAAACAATGGAAGCTTCAACATTAGCTTGCTATCTACCTGTAAACTACGCTGTTAGTTGGCTTATATTAGAGCCACGTCTTCAGGCTACCTGTGATATGGGTTGCTGAATCAATTTTTTTCCAGTATGTGACAGTTTTGTGAGTCTGACGAATCTGTTTACACTATGACAGATAACTGTACATTTAACCACATTTGACAAATCTAGAAGTTTCTGAACTTTTCTGAAGTGTAACCTACCTCAAATTAAACTCCCACTTGTTTAAGTAAGAGGTGGGATGTGTTTTTACCAAGACAGTGTATGTTGGGGGGGGGGGGGGGTTAGGGCGATGCTGTGGGGCCATTGCCCCAATGGTGGAAATTGTTGAAATTTTGTTCCTAAAGGTCCAGAGGCTGCTGGCCCGGGCCGCCTGATAGTGGAAATGCAGCCATTGTCTTCCTGGCTGATTCGCTATCTTTAAAGCACTCACACTATTGCTTTCCTTAAGTTTTATTGGTGTGATTGCTCAATCACACAGCACTGGCAAAGCATTGCATTTTGGGGGGCTCCTTCAGCTCCTTGCACTTTTGAGATATTGACACCGCTTCGACAGACATGTCCACCCTGATCCCGTGTAGTAGTCTTGACACCACTCCGACAGACATGTCCGCCCTGATCCCATGTAGTGGTGTTGTAAAAATGGCTGTGGTGCTCCCTGTTGTTCCTTTATTATTGTCGTTTTTCATCACCTTTTTTTTTACATTGAAATGAATGGTGGAACATTCGCCGATTGTGGCGTTACTCACACTATGTTGACTGTTGGTAGCTTTCATTTCCACCATGCCGTTACATTTACATTCCTGGCTGGTTGTTAGAGATTTTCCGGTACATGACGGTATATGACGGTATATGCCTTCCACTTCCTACCTTTTATGCCCTCACAACATACGGATTTAGGTGCATGTCATTTCTAAGAATTTTTTTAATGACCAGCACATGGGGGATTTTATTGGTATCGACTTTTCCAAAATATCCCCATAGGGATCATGTCATTGAAACGAACTAGAAGCAAACCACTGATTTCATTGTGAAAGATCATAACAGTTACACTTTTTATTCGTGTTTGCTTAAAGAGGTTTTAAGTCTTTTTCTCTACCTGTGTAGGTGCATAACCATTGGCTGTCACAAGTCAGCTTTCTCACAGACAGATAGAATTCATGTTAAGGTGCGGCCCATTTCTTATCTTGGTATAGCAAAGATACTATCAGAAGACTAGAAGAGGACTGTAGTCTTCTAATAGCTCCTTTTTACTAGACTCAGTGACATTGACTTTTATGATTTCAAAGACAGTAATCTAAGTATAATTGACGTTCTTTACACTTAAAGCATGGAGGATGGATACAATTTGGTAAAACTGTAGTCTTTTAACACTTTGATGGAGATAATTTGCATATACTGTTAATTACTTAAGAATGTATGAATCATGTGCTTATGAAATGGCTTTTCTGTGCATGTGTGTAACTTAGAATATTAGGTGCCACTTAGTCTGCATATGTACAAGAGCATGTTTAGACCAGAAGTGATAAGAAGGGTCGAACTGTGCTTTTTCCGACCTTGCAAAACTTCCATCCTTGCCTCGGACGTGAGAAATCCACCACGTGATTATCCCTGCTGAACGCTCAACTTCTGTCTATATAAACCTTGTGCGATGTGTTTATCATTGCTTCACTTTCAGCCTTGTGCTGGGAGTGAGCCCGATTGCAATTGTTGTCTGTCTAATAAATATACTTATATGCAGCTCCGGAGTCCTGAGGTAACTAGGGTGAATTTTCACCTATCACACTTCATACCTTGAACTTAATAAATGGACAGATTATGAAATGTTTGCCTTGATTTGTGTAAGTCATATATCTTATTGCACACAATAAATGAAGACTGTCAATTCATTTTGAGCACTGTTTTATTAATCATCAGGAGTACTGTATAGGGCTCTCTGACATTTGCTGGGCAAGGATTAATGATTATCTTCTGCTGTACTATTGATCCTCTGCTGAAGTGCAATCACACTTCACATTTTCTTGCGGAAAGTTTTTTTTTTTTTTTTTTAGCAGTGTTAGCAACATGCCTGGTAGAGGTGTTCCCGTCTTGTTGGCTCACACTCACACACACACACACACACACACACACACACACACACACACACACACACACACACTCTTTAGCCAAGGTGACTCCTCTGCAAATACCTATCCCATGCCCCCCTGTTGGTGCCTCTGCAGTGAAGGGTCCGACGAGGATTCCACGGAATGGCCCGAAATGGGCTTAATTACGGTTAATTACCCAGAATGCAGAGCGCGCGGCTAATCACCTGCTCGATAATTCTCTACACTCATATTGCTAATGAGAACATGGGCAGGGAGGAGATGCGCCCGTGTGTGTTGGGGTAACCAGATTAATGCTGGCCTGCCGGATGATGGTGAGAGCTGCCAAACATTAAAGAGGAAAATAAAGCCCGGTGCTCAGCTTCATAAACACCCACACACTCACACACACTCACAGACACATACACACAGACACATAAACACATGTTCACAAACACACAGACGGTCACAAACACGCACACACACATTCACACACATACACACATAGGTGTACACACACAAGGTTTAACAGCATGATATCGCCAAACTATATATCCAGAAGACATAAGTTAGCATGCTAGGAAGCTTTTACCAGTACCAATGTTTTTTTCCCCTATGTTTGAAAGCTTTTTGCATGCCTTTTAAGGGTTCTGCTCAGTGTCTCTTCCTGTTAAAAGGGTAGGTTTTCCTTGCCTGTGTGCTTGTTCTAGGGGATTCAAGTCTGGGTTCTGTAAAGCACCTTGAGATAATGTCAATTATTAATGGCCCTATAAAAATTAAAATAATTGAACATAATTTAATTTTCTGCAAATGACAACCAGTGGTTGAATGGATCCACTGCCATCACTCCTGCTCATTCACCTGTCAGCTCTGAGTTATGGGATCTGTGCATCAGCGTGTTATATAAATATATACCCTGGCACGAGTCAGTGTTTTAACTTATGTTAAAGGAATGTAAGTTAACAGTGCTATGTAAATAGAAGTGTCGACCACAGTGTTCTGAACACTTCTGTTTACAGAGCACTGTTAACTTACATTTACAATTTTTAATCAAATGTTATACAAAAAAATGCACAATATATATACTACTACAAACTGTGTCTTGTTTTCTCTGATATCAACCATTGAAGGGTACATTTTGATCAACCATTGAAGGGTGAATTTTAAGTAAATATCGGCAGACTACCAGGGTTTAAAAAAATTATATATAGGGAAACATTCTATGCATGAGTTTATGTATTTTTGGGTCCCCTAGTAAGCTTTTTTTAGTGATGCCTAATGTAAACTAATCCTAAACTAGTGATCAGAGATAGCTGAGCGGAATAATGTTACGCTTAGCATTATTTGTGTACGGAGTGTGTTCCCAATAACACCAATCTGTACACAGATTCCTCACCTTTATCAAGCAGGAATTGTCAAAGTCCAACCAATCAGGGCTTACTTGTAGCTAAGAACCCTGCATGTCGAGTGAGACTTTTGGTCAATGTATTGGTATTGGACCATTGGTACAGACTCTCCAGGCTGCACAGACTTCTGTTACCTTACGCTAATGGCATATTCATGGTGCTCTTTGTGCTCCCTTGCTTTTCACTCCTGTTCTGGAGAACAGTGTGTGTGTAAGAGAGAGACACAGAGAGAGAGATCGTGTGTGTTTGTGTGTGAATATAGAATATCATATAAATGTCTTACCTATATATACTGTATATATATATATATATCTTATATATATTTCTTGACTTGATATATATCTTGTGTGGAGATTCTCATCAGTCTAACAGAAGCAGTGAGGGGGAAATGTGTGTGTGTGTGTGTGTTTGTGTGTGTGTGTGTGTGTGTGTGTGTGTGTCAGTCTGCTTTGTTGCCTCTGAATATGTGTCCTTGCTTTGTGGTGTATCTCAGTATGTTGTTGAGGGGCTTGGGTGCCTCATCATCTTGGTTCATAAGAGGCCATTTAAAAACTATTCCATTCGTCCTTGGTGGAGCTGAGTTGAGGCATCCGTGTGTGTTTGTGTAAGAGAGAGAGAGCGAGGCTACCTACCTACATTTACATTCTTTCTCTTTCTTATAAGCAATACATAAACCTGCGTCAGAATCTACAGAATCTTCTTTCTCCCACTCCTCTCTCCCCTCCTTTTCTCTGTTGTCTCTCTCTCTGTCTCTCTGTCTCTCTCTGTGTTTCATGTTTTTTTTCAAGTGCAGCGCAGTGCTGATTTTTAAGTGCAGTGCAGTGCAGTGCAGGGAGACCCGTTGTCCACAGCTTCAACTTGTTGACCTACAAGCACTGGAATGCGCTTGTGCACGTGTGTGTGTGTGTGTGGGTGTTTGTGTGTTTCTCAAAGCCCACATTTCTATGCTCCCTCATCCTCAGATTAGGTATGCTAACCCTTGGAGGGTCACACACACACACACACACACACACACACACACACACACACACACACACACACACACACACACACACACACACACACACACACACACACGTGCAAATGCGCAATTCCAGATTCTAAACGTTTTTTTCAAGTCAAGTCAACTTTATTTGTATAGCTCATTTAAAAACTATAGGAAAGTACTTTACAGATGAGGTAAATAGATCGATAATACATTTAGACAACACTAATAGGATAAAACGCAATAAAGAACCGCAGGTTAAAATGAGATGGAAAATAAATAGATAAATACAACCATAAAAATAGATATGTTAAGCAAATAAAAGCACTAACAGAGTAAAACACAATTAAAACCATTAAGATAAAGCTTAAGAACCCATAAAGCCTCAGACTGGACTAAAACTGCACTACAAAGAGCACAGCAGTACATTTAAATCTAAAAAAAAATAATTCAGGTAGCTAAATTAAAAAAAAAAAAAAAGTATGTTTTTATGCAGGAAGAAGATCTGATACTATATCAGATTATTCCAGCATATAGGACCAACAACAGTAAAAGCTCAATCACCCTTAGATTTCAAATTTGACCACTGTTAACCCAGTAGAAGTTCACTGTAGGATCTTAGGGCTCTTGATTGAGCATAAGGTGTCAATAGATTTGAAATCTAGGCTGGAGCTAGACCATTGTGTAGCTAACACAGGTGTGATGTGATATGATCAATGTCTTGGCCCTCTGGGGACTATATCCCTCTGGAGAGATATTTAGTTTTTTGTTCTTGTTGTCAATATGCCTTTAGAGCGCCGCGAGTTTTTGTCCTAGAGCCATAAAAAGAAACCCTTAACCTTTACCCCCAGAAACCTTTAATCTTCTACATATATGCCACTTGTGCATCAATGTTTTTAGTTAGAGGAAAAATATGATACAAAAATATCAAAAAAGTCTAACAGGCCTCAGTCCCCAGAGGGTCTCTAGCTGCTAGCTGCTTTCCCCTATTACCCCAGCACAATATCCCAACCTCTCCAGCAACCCTCTGGTCCACTATATGGAAGACAGCAGGCAGATCCAAGAGGACTAAAACTAAGCAGCCCTTTGAGTCAGAAGTGAACAGCAGATCATTTGTCACTGTGCATTGCGCAATACCCAGATTGGTACATATCAAGGATCCTATTCTCGGTCAGATCTTGTTATTGATTAAAAACAGCCTTTTCCAGTATTTTCTGTAAAAATGGAAGCTTGGAAGAGATCTAAAATTATAGGGAGAATCATGATCCAGGTTAGGCTTTTTTAGTAAAGGCTGCACTACTGCATGTTCCTGAGATCAGTGATTAGTTTATGGTGTTGAGGACCCACAACATGAAACACTTGTTTTAAAAGGAGAGAGGGAATGAAATCTGTAGGGCAGTAGAGTGACAAGACATTCACATGATCCAGAGTGGAGGAAACATGACACATATTAGGACAACCAGTGGCTGATATTGATATTGACAAACTTATCCCAATTAATACAATATTTTTTTTTTGTCATTGCTGGAGAGTAAAGATCAGCAGGAGGGTTAAGAGTGTTAAATATTAATAGTGTTAGTAATAGTTAGTAGTTAGTAATAGTGTTAGTAATAGTATTAACAGTACCCTAGGCTTTTATTTGGTGCTGTAAAACAATATCGGCTAAGTAGTCATTACTGGCTTTTTTGACAGCATTCTGCTACTTAATAGACTATTCACACATGATGTCATAAGATGCCTGCAATCTATCCTCTTAACATTTCCCTTCTCCGTATTTACCTCAACGTGCGTGTACTGTCATTAAACCCGGGCTAGAAATGAGCTTTGGGTCTACGCTCACTCTTGGGCGCATAGTATCAAGTGCTGAGGTACACGCTGAGTTGAAAGAGGCGACTAGCTCATCAACGTCTGGCTGAGAATTAGTCAGAAAAAGGTACGTACTTGTCCCTGTTCATGTGAGGGATCAGTGACTATTCAAATTCACCCCACACTAGGAAGGGAAATGGCTTCAAATATTCAAGACTGTTATACTTAGAGTTTTATGAGTGAAAATGAATGGTAAAGTTGTCAGATGTCACATTAATGCAGTCGGCTGGGTGTTGATATGAAAAGGTGTGCATTTTTGTCATAAATCACACCACTCACTTTTTACTGAAGACACAAAAAATGTAACTTACAGTTAAATTACAGTTTTTATGATGTATATGTTATGATTATTTTTAAATGTGTGTTGTTCATTGTTAAATACATTGTAAAATACGCAAAATACAAATAGTCAATAATAAATTACATTTAGATTCACACTAGTTGTGTGTATGTTACAATATTTGACAGTTTCTTTGAAGGGGTGTGCATAAGACTGACATGACACCAACATAACCATGACATGATAACTGCCATTTGCCATATCAAAGACGTTGACAGGCTATGTTGTCTTGGTAAATTTCAAGTTGTCATAACAAAGACATCTCAAACATCAACTTGATATTAAAAATGACATAATTTACCAAATGACAGTTAATGACAGTCATAAACATTCATAAAGACTCCTTCATATTCATGACAGGTGTCATGTCATGGTTTTAATGGTGTTTAACCCCTTCAAATAAAGTGTTGCCACATGTTTTGTGAATTTCCATAATTTTTTCATAAAACTGAAAGGTACATCATTAAAAGGCTTAAAACCTACAAAATGTATATCTAATTGTTAAAAGAAACATCTTTAGAAAGGTTTTAATCAAACTGGATGAGAATCAAAGCTTAACAAATAGCATTATTAACATTTATGTCCGGCCGGTCAATTCTGACCGTAACCACAACAAGTGTAACCATGCTGCGAACACAACAAGAGGGTTAAGTTTGCTGTTCCTTGTACCACACAGTTTCCACGGTAACGAAGGAGGAGACTATATTTAGCGTGTCCAGAATAAGAATGTGGAGGAGCGAAAGGCATTTATCTACAGTCATGGCGCAATTACAAACTTAGGCACTTCTCAACGGCAACCATCCAAACACCTCATCAAGTGACAGCTGGAGATGAGGTGTGGAGAGACCTGACACACACGCACAAACACACATACACAAATACTCATATGCATGCATACGCAAATGCATACGCACATGAGCAGGCAAATGCAAACACGCACGTGCAGGCATACATGCACCCACACATGTAAACGCACATAAAGACGTAAACACACGCAGTCCTTCTCTGTCATTTGAGGTATATTTGAGTCAGAATGTATTTCGAGTGGTAGCTAGCTTATGTGTATACAAACACATACACACACTCCTCTAACTATCAAGATGTGTTTGAAGATGATTATAGTTCAACAGGTAGCTAGCTGACATGTGTACAAATACACACAAAGACACAACGCATTTACACACACACGAGTAAGAGTGTATTTGAACTCCAGCACACCTTAAGACTGGAGAGTTGGTCACTGGTCCAGTGTCCTCAGAGCTGGAGAGATGGTCACTGGTCCTCAGAGTTCGAGAGATGTTCACATGATAG
Source organism: Clupea harengus (assembly GCF_900700415.2). Classification (NCBI taxonomy): domain Eukaryota; kingdom Metazoa; phylum Chordata; class Actinopteri; order Clupeiformes; family Clupeidae; genus Clupea; species Clupea harengus. The sequence continues at coordinate 14,511,410 of NC_045171.1, forward strand.
ATGGTCACTGGTCCTCAGAGCTGGAGAGATGGTCACTGGTCATCAGAGTTGGAGAGATGGTCACTGGTCATCAGAGTTGGAGAGATGGTCACTGCTCATCAGAGTTGGAGAGATGGTCGCTGGTCATCAGAGTTGGAGAGATGGTCACTGGTCATCAGAGTTGGAGAGATGGTCACTGGTCATCAGAGTTGGAGAGATGGTCACTGGTCATCAGATTTGGAGAGTTGGTCACTGGTCCTCAGAGATGGCCACTGGTCCAGCACCTCCTATTATTTATTCTTTCAGTCAATCATTAAATTCCTTTCCTTTGCAACTGTCAATATTTCCTTTCATCCTCCTTTCCTTTTTATCTTTCTTGATGTATTTGTTTTTTCCCCTCAATCCTGCTTTTTCTGGAAATGAACCTGCCTGTCCTCAGCTGGAGTCTTGAGTCTTTTAACCGTTTTGATACTCTTCACCTTTAGCATCTTTTATTGTTCTATGTTCTTTTACCTGCTCATTAGTAAAGCACTTTGAAAAACCAATGGGTGTGAATTATATAAATATATAATTATTATATAAATTAATTTATATAAATATGCCTGGCCCTGAGTCATCATCTCTTCTCTGGACACAGATGTGCATGTCCACAGGCAATGACTGGGTCACACCTTTGATAGATCAACCCTGGGAGGTAATAGTTAATGTGTTAATGTGTGTGTGTGTGTGTGTGACTGGTAGCCATATTGTGCACTGTAAATAAGGGGTTGACATGCTGACAGTGTGCAAGTGTGTGTATAAGACTGTTTAGAAAGTGGTTGTATGTGTGTGTGTGTGTGTGTGTCTGAGTGTGTGACTGTGGATGGAAGGTGCCCATAATGCCTAAACAATACAGGGCCAATGAGGGAGTGTGGATTTGTGTGTGTGTGTGTGTGTGTGTAAGTGTGTGTACGCATGTGTGAGTTTTAATCTGTCTTTGTGAGTGTGTGTAATATGAATGAGTGAGTGTATGGAGCTCGGTGTGTGTGTTTGTGAGTGTGTGTGTGTGTGTGTAAAGTAATCTGGTTTGAAAATGAGTCAGACATTCCGAGCCGCACAGCCTATCGCCATGGCACCCAGCATCCCTCCCTCAATTCACAGGTGTGTGAGTCATCAGCACCGAAGAGCAGAGACACGCGCACACACACACACACACACACAGGCTCGTGCATGACTGATGCAGTGTCAGACACCCACACACAGACCTATGTGTTCATTCACATGTTCGGCTAACGTGGAGCACACCCACGTGGAACTCTAACTCAGCAAGCAACTTCTGGATCCTAAACGTGTGTACGTATGATTTCTTCCTGGCTGTTCCACACACACACACACACACACGCACACACATATCTGATGCACTGAGAGGCACATAAAAACCTCTGCATCCATAGACGTTTGGCTGCTGCTGCATAAACATACTAACCTTTAACTAACTAAGCAACTTCTTTATACTAAACTTGTGCAGGTATGATGTGTCTTGCTGTCACACACACACATACACACACACACACACACACACACACACACACAGAGTGTGTAACTACTTCATCTGTGGCAGGTGGAAGGAGTCCTGCACCATCTCATTCAACCATTAGAACACAACGCGCTCTCCTAAGGATCAAGGACATGGGGAGGAAATGAGTGTGAGAATGTGACAAAGAAAAAGAGAGAAAGAGCACAGATGAAAGAAAGAGCAAGAGAGAGAGAGAGGGAAAGAGAGACAGAAAGAGGGAGAAAAAGAGAGAGTGGGAGAGAAAGAGGGAGAGAAAGAGAGAGTGAGGGAGAGAGAGAGAGAAAAGGCGTGAGACGGTGAGAGCCGTTGGAAAGATATTAGTGTTCCTGATTTGCTGATAGAGTTTTAGACAGTCTGGATCTTTCCATTATGACGGGCCTGGGGATGCTGTCGAGGAGCATGCAAAAGATGTGGCCACCCCTGGTCAAAATCTCTGTCACGGTGAATAGCTAAGCAAGTAAAAGATGACCTGATTTCCATGAGGCATTAAGTTAAAGAAGACACATTTCTTTAATATTTTAAGCAAAAATTCCTTTTTTTTAATTTCCATCAATTACAGTTTCAACATAACAAAAAAGGACAAGGGCTGGACGCAAAAGTTTGGGCACACAGCATGGTCAGTACTTAGTAACACCCCCTTTGGCAAGCATCACAGCTTGTAAACCAAGTCTTTCAATTGTTGTTTTTCACCCATTCTTCCTTGCAAAAGGCTTCTAGTTTTGTGGGATTCTTGGGCAGTTTCCCATGCACTGCTCTTGTCAGGTCTATCCAGTGATGTTTAGGTCGGGGACTGTGAGGGCCATGGCTTCAGCTTGCGTCTCTTGAGGAGGTCCATTGTGGATTATTTTGGGTCCTTCAGCCTGTTTTCCAGAGGGTGTGATATTTTGCTTCCAAAATTTGATGGTATCTAATTGAATTCATTCTTCCCTCTACCAGTGAAATGTTCACTGTGCCACAACACAAGGCCAACACATGATTGATCCACCCTGTGCTTAACAGCTGGAGAGGTGTTCTTTTCATGAAATTCTGCACCTTTTTTCTCCAAACATACCTTTGCTCATTGCAGCCAAAAAGTTTGATTGTAACTTCATCAGTCCACAGGACTTGCTTCCAAAATGCATCAGGCTTGTTTAGACGTTCCTTTGCAAACATCTGATGTTCTTCTGATTGCAAACGTTCTTCTGATGACTCTTCATGCACAGTGCACCACCACTCCAGAGTCTGCTAAAGCTTCCTAAAGGTCTTTTGCAGTCAATCGGAGCAAACTAGCAATCCTACAAGCAGTTCTCTCAGAACGTTTTCTTAGTCATCTAGGCCTCAACTTCACCTCTCTCTCTTGCCCAAACTGAAGAAACGGCAACCTGAAAACGCTTTGCTATTATCTTATAGCCTTCTCCCGCTTTGAGGGCATCAATTATTTTATTTTGCAGCTGCTTAGAGAACCCCACGGCTGCTGATTGTTGGGACTAGGTTTTAGGAGTCAGGGTGTTTATAAAGCTTTGAAATTTACATCACCTGGCCTTTCCTAACAATGATTGCGAACAAGCCACAGCCCTAACAAGCTAATTAAGGTCTGAGGCCTTGGTAAAATTTATCTGAGAGCACAAATCTCTTGGGGTGCCCAAACCTTTGCATAGTGCTCCTTTCCAAAAAATGTTCCACTCCAATCTTGCTTAAAATGTTGAAAAGAGTGTTTTCATCTTTAACTTCATGCCTTCTGGCGCTCGTCTTCGACTCATTTAACACAGTAACAGAACTTTTGACCAAGGCTGCCCCAACGTTTGCATGCCAATGTACTTGTCAGTGAGCACCACTACAGCTAAGGTGACAGATAGCAGTGAACTACAGCCAAGGTGACAGATAGCAGTGAACAGAATGTGACAGATGAAGAGAGAGACGGAGAGATAGAGAAGGAGATACAGAAAGAGACAGATAGAGAGAGAGATAGAGAGGGAGATCCAGAGAGAGAGAGAGAGAGAGAGAGAGAGAGGCTCTTTCCATCTATGTTTCACTATGCCACTGGCTCTATCGATCCATCAGGAGTTTGTGAAGCTTTTGAGATGAACAGGAACCTCTTTATTTTCATGTCCTCCCTCAAAGCAACATGTAGTGTTAGCAGTGACGCACATGGGAACTGATCTGAAACTGAATTTATTTTAATAACCCCCCTCCCACACATACACACACAAAAAAAAAACATAAATCATTTGTGCAGGTCCATCCTCAACTGACACCAAAGGACCTGTGGATCAAACATCACACACACTCACAGTACAAACACGATATGCAAGTCTGACCTTAGACTCACCCTGTTGGAGCCCAGAGCAGACAGCTCTTCATGTCAACAAACTGCTACTGCTACTCCAGGTGACCTCACCGCAAAACACCTACGTCATTGGTATGATTGGCTCTCATTCAAACAAGGAAGTAAATAACTAACTCACAAAAAATCATACTCTCTCATTCGGTTCATCGTAGTCACAGCACTAAGAACTGAGCACTGACTGATCAAAAAAAGAGAATCCTGAATACCCATTTTTACTCCATGGTTCCTGACCTAGGTGTCATTTAATGATGGTGGTTGCACAAAGAGGAGAAGCCTTTCGCAAACAGAGCCCTGAATGATTGACAGGTCGGAAATAGACAATACACACAGTGTCAGTTAAGGATGGTCATAGAAACACAAGGAGAAACAAAACCCTGATTAGGGTGAAGACAGGCAGCACACACACACACACACACACACACACACACACACACGCAGCACTCTTGACTGTAGAGGTCATAGGTCAGACTGTGACGTCTAAAGTCGCTCAGCGCTTGATCGCGGCGCGCAGCTTGGCGGAGCGTCCTCGCGGGTTCTCCTCCAGCTCCTTCCTCGAGGGCGTCAGCACCTTCCTCCTCAGACTCACCCACCCCGCGCTCCCCCCCGTGCCATCATCATCTTCCTCCTCATCCTCCTCATCCTCCTCCTCTTCTTCCTCCTGGCGTGCCCTCAGTGCTCGTCTTGCCCGCTGGCGGCTGGACATCCTGGGCGGCGCGGAGAGGTCCTCACCCCTGAGGAAGCGCTTGACCAGTCGGTCCTCCAGCGAGTGGAAGGTGAGCGCGCACAGGCGCCCCCCACAGGGCCGGAGGTGTTTCTGCGCCACCTGCAGGCCCGCATGCAGCTCGTTCAGCTCGTCGTTGACGAACACACGCAGGGCCTGGAAGGTCTTGGTAGCCACGTGGCTGGGTCTCTGGAGGCGGTCACGGCGGGCATATAAGGCACAGGCTGGCATCGATCCTGTAGCGGGACAAGAAGAAGGACAGCAACATCCTTTAGAGGATCATCATCACTGTCACTATACTATAGATACTACATTATATACGCCATTACTAAGTTCTGCTAAATATCTGACCTTTACCTTTTTATACTACATATTACATTAAATTGTATACTAAAATACCACATTATTAACCAATAATACAATATACTACTACTATATATATATTTTGCATTCTGTAACTTCAGTTGCAGAGTATTTTATTGTGACATCCCCATTTAATTGGGTCCTTTGGTACCATTTAATTAATACTAGTGCTGCACGATTCATCTAATCGCAATCGCAGCCTGTGTGATTACATAACTGAAAAAGGCTTCAGTTTCATTAAATAACAAAATGTGCGAGTGACAACCTATTCTCACAATCTACGCCCATAATAAAGAGATGACCCATAAGTCTCTGTTTAGGCAGTGATGCCTGTGGTCACATGACTATCCGTTGTGCAGACCAGAGGGCTGCAGTATGTAGGGACTTTAACCTGCTCAGATTTAACTTCAGGTCATCAAGGAAAGGCAGGCTTGACAAACTCTGATTGCCTGAATTGCGGTTAAGCGGTATTATGGCGATGAGTAAGATGTCGCTTGACGCAGTGTTACTTAACTGGAGTTTGGGCATGTTTGCATGAAAGGGGCGCATTCGCAAATGCGGGCTGGGTTTATGACCAATACCTCGTGCATCAATTTTTCTCTGCCTAATTCTTGACTATAAAGAGTTTTAATAAACTATAACACCAAGGTGGCTAAAAAGGCAGTACATTGCCGTCAGAGTATATTTGTAATTTGATCAAATGTTCTTGTCTTAGGCTAGACAACGTTGTGTATTTTGTCCATTTTGTCCATATCTGATATGATTGAGATGAAAGGACATACAACAGTTTCTGTGAAAATTAGGAAAACTTAATTATGGCCTACACATTGGCTTCAGTTCTGATAACTTCATTAAAGGTGATTGAAAGAGATAAAGATAACTTAATTCTAACAATCATTTCAGCTGCAACCCCAGTTGAAAGCGCACCTGCAACAAGTCAGGATGGAATAGAATATTTATATCTCAAGTGTTAGGCTATGCATTAACAGTTCTCATTAATCCACAGTAAGGCCAATAATCGAGAGGGTCCAGGGGACAGATCCACCCATTTTTGTGTGGAGCGTAGACCCTTTTACATTTCACTACATTCGTGTATGTGACAAATAAAGCACTTGAAACTTGAGTACCGGGTAATATACTAACAGTTTGTATCGCCCAGTTAAGACAAAAATATATACACATGGGTTGGACAAATAAACTGAAATTCTGGCCAATATAGTGTTTGAGGTTTCATGCGGATATATATGCGTGGACTGGTGGCCAATCTTCACTGATTTCTCATCAGTAAAAGCAGAGTGTGAAGGTTGAACTAGCAGAGCAATAGCACAGCTGCACATAAAATATTGCAATCCACACAACATAATGGAGGACATATCAGAGTTGAAAAGAGGACAAATTGTTGGTGCGCATCTCACTGGTGCATCTGTGACCAGGACAGGAAGTCTTTGTGGTGTATCGAGAGCCACTGTGTCCAGGGTAATGTCAGCATACCACGACGAAGGACGAAACCACATCCAACAGGAGTAACTGTTGACGCAAGAGGAAGCTGTCTAAAACGGATGTTTGGGTACTAACCCGGATTGTATCCAAAAAACATAACACCACAGCTGGCCAACTCACTGCAGAATTAAATGCGCACCTCGACTCCCCTATTTCCACCCAAACTGTTTGTCGGGAGCTCCAATATTCATGGTCCGGCTGCTATAGCCAAACCTTTCGTCACTCGTGAAAACAAAGGCAAACATTGGTTTAAATGGAAGCAGCGCAAATCTTGGGCTGTGCACAATGTGAAACATGCATTGTTCTCTGATGAGTCCACCTTCACTGTCTTTCCCACATCCTAGTAACTGTGTGGAGAACCCCCAAACCCCCAAAAGAGGCTTACCACCCGGACTGTTGCGTGGCCAGAGTGAAGCACGGGGGGTGGATCAGTGATGGCTTGGGCTGCAATATCATGGCATTCCCCAGGCCTACTGCTGGTTCCAGACGGGTGTGTCACTGCCAAGGACAACCAAACCATTCTGGAGGACCATGTGCACCCAATGGTTTAAACAGTGTATCCTGAAGGTGGCGCCGTGTATGAGGATGATAATGCACCAATACACACAACAAGACTGGTGACAGAGTGGTTTGATGAACATGCAAGTGAAATTGAACATCTCCCATGGCCTGCACACGTCACCAGATCTGAATATTATTGAGCCACTTTGGGGTGTTTTGGAGGAGTGAGTCGAGTAACCTATTCCTCCACCAGCATCACATAGAGATCATCTATATTCGATATATAATTATCACATAAACTGATCAGTTTTAGGGATCTAGTAAGTAAGTCTGTTGTTTCCTCTGCGTCCATTCTAAAGTTGATCGGGAAAAAGATCAAACTGAACCATTAAGCTTTGAATATAAGGTACTTGGGCTCTTTGCATGATTACAATTAGGATCACTAGAGCAGGACTTCAAGTAGATGTAGTCATAGAAGTAGCAGTGCTAGATCTAGTACAGGTGTGTGTGCTTGCCTGAGTGCATATGTCTGTGTATATGTGTGTGTGTTTGTGGTGTTTGTGTGAGTGTGTGTGTGTGTGTGTGTGCGCGTGTGTGTGTGTGTGTGTGTGTATGCATGGATGAAGCTTTCTGCAATTAGATGACGGAGAAGGCACAGGCATCACCAAAAAAACAGCCACCAGTTCAAAGCGCCGTGTCCTACGGCAATGAAAAAGCCTAGGCGCAAAAAGCTCTGGTGCAAATGGACCGGCACCAATCATCCAAAAAGGTTTCTGCGGAGACATTCACCGCCGACACAAAAGAACACAAAAGGCCTTTGATGAAGACCCACATCACACCACACCACACACGCTCCCTCTCTGCATCTTCTCCAAGTCAGGCATGTGAAAAACACACAGATGGGAACGGATGACACAGCCTTGGGATGTCACAGCTATAGGTAGGGGGGAATGTCGGCACGGCCACGCCAATAAAAAACCTAAATACATAAGAGGGGAGACAACCCATTTAATACGCAAGATGCTCATTTAGCATTAACATGTTTTGATAGGATTACTGTAATGTTCCTCAATACACTCTCAAAAATGTCCTCCACAAACCTCCGACCAAAAAAACCCTACAATAGTATTCAGACACAGAGTCCAAACAAAATAACCACTTCAAATATCCATGAGAAATTCAAAGCTTTGGGTAAAGAGCAGAAAATGGAGGTTCTCTGTTGCGTCCACAACCAAACCTAATATGTTCTGTAGTGCTAACAGACACGCAAAACCACAAATCTGTGAGCGAGCTGTTCTAAACAGCATTTATGGAGAAGTCATTTTGAGGATCTAAATGCATCTGCCTGGCAGGGAAGAGACGGTTCTGATGTGCTCAGGGAACTGGTGTTGGGCTCCAGTCAGCTGGACCGAGGTTCACCTTGACCTCTTCAACGGGCTCTGGATAAACACTGGATGCTCCACATTCTCCTAGATCTAATGCCAGTTTTTTCTCTCTTTTTGTTTGATTTTCGTTTCATTTTATGGTTGCTTATGGTTTTGTTTTCTGTTTACTTTTTTTTTTTTACTTTCTTCTTTTTCATTTTTTTTTGTCTCAATTTTATTTTGTCTCTTCTTATATTGTCTCTTTCTTTCTTTCTTCTGCAGACAATGGCTGCATGGAGCTGCAGGCATCCCCAGGTTTTGTGCATAATCCAATACAGACAGGGACCCCTCTGGACTTGGCCTGGGAAGCCCCTGCTTCAAACACACCAAATCACAGAGCTGCGTGAGGTGGTGGGTGTAAGGCCAGTGTGGGTGGGTCACCGCTGCCTTTCTTCATTTCGGTGAAAGAATCAATCATATTCTTCACATTAATGAAGAGTGTGTGTGTGTGTGTGTGTGTGTGTGTGTGTGTGAGAGAGAGAGAGAGAGAGAGCAAAGGAATCATGTTATTTTCTCGGCCTTCATGTCTCCGCATTAGTGTGCTGTTGTCCTGAAATAGAGTGTGTGTTCAGCGTGAGGAGATGTTCAGGCTGTTTGCTCTTATGAGTGGGCATCTCCCACCTTAGTAAAACACACACACACACAGACACAGACACAGACACAGACACAGACACAGACACACACACCACACAGAGCAACTGTCATCTATGTCAGGCCTTTTACGGTAGCAGTTCACAAACTTTTTTTTTATGTTATGGCAGCTCATGAAAATGGCATATGCTGTACTAGAATCTACCATTCTCAGAGCTGTCATTTTGACAAGGCTGACACACACACACACACACACACACACACACACACACACACACAGTGTGTGTGTGTGTGTGTTGGCTTTCCGTCTGCATTCAATGCCAAAACGTAGCTCAGGGACTGTAGGGAATAAGGGAGAGAGCAGTCATCCCACCCAGGTCTCCCGGGTACCAGACCTGCAGCTAGACCACAAGGCCAAAGTGTCAGGCTCGTGGGTATGGCAGTCAGAGCACATACTCATCCGCGATGATGGCACCCCGTCACAGTGGGCTCATGACTATTAAGCCGTCAGCTCTCAGAATGATAGCTTATGAGCATGTGACATAAGTAGTTGGAACATCGAACATTCTGACAAGCACTGTAAACGGCAACAAGACACTGTCATATCGAAGGACACCAATTAT
>NC_045171.1:14525992-14543492 GCF_900700415.2 Clupea harengus
CCAGAAGGCAGCGGGGTAAAAATTCTGAAGGCTGGGTGGTAGCAGTCCTTTAGAATTCTGCCAGCTTTCCTGAGGCATCGTGTGTGGTAGGTGTCCTGCAGGGCTGGGAGCTCCCTGCCGATGATGAACTCCGCAGTCCTGACCACACTACGAAGGGCCTTGCCGTCCTTGGCTGTACAGCTCCCATACCACACTGTGATGCACCCAGTCAGGATGCTCTCTATTGTACATCTGTAGAAGTTGGTGAGGATGACTGGGTTCATGCCAAACTTCTTCAGTCTCCTCAGGAAGAAGAGGCGTTTCCGGGCCGCTTTGACAACCTTGTCCGTATGAGCAGACCAGGTGAGGTCATCGCTGATGTTCACCCCGAGGAACCTGAAGCAGCTGACCTTTTCCACTGCGGAGCCGTTGATGTACAGGGGTGCGTGCTCCTCCACCTTCTGTCTCCTGTAGTCCACAATCATCTCCTTTGTCTTGCTGATGTTGAGAGAGAGGTTATTATCTTGACACCATGTAGTCAGGTTAACAACCTCCTCTCTGTAGGCTGATTCATCATTTCCAGTGATGAGGCCCACAATGGTTGTGTCATCAGCAAACTTGACAATGAGGTTGGAACTGTGCGTAGCTGCACAGTCATGTGTGAACAAGGAGAACAGGAGGGGGCTGAGCACACAGCCCTGGGGGGTGCCTGTATTGGTGACTACTATGGATGAGGTGCGGTCACCGATTCTCACCACCTGTGGCCTCCCCGTCAGGAAGTCGAAGACCCATTTGCACACACACACACACACAAATGCAAAACAAGGATTCAAGAATGAAGCAATCAGCCATCTCCCTATACCTCCTCTCCCTGCCTGCATGCACACACACACACACACACACACACACACACACACACACACACACACACACACACACACACACACACACACACACACACACACACCGCCTCAATAGCACGACAAAGACATTTCCTTTGATTACACAAATGCATCACGGCAGCTCCATTTCCCTGTTCTCCTGTGTGACTCGTAGGTGTGTGTGTGTGCGTGTTTGTCTGTGTGTGTGTGTGTGTGTGTGTGTGTGTGTGCGCGTGTGTGTCTGTATGTGTGTGCTAAAATTGTCTCCAGCCAATCTAAACGGCTGTTCCTCAGCACGTATAGCCACCCCCCCCCCCCCCCCAACACACACACACACACACACACACACACACTGACGCAAAGGGGAAGACGAAGTGTCTAATATCTTTGTATATCTCCAATTTGTGCTGCTTCCATTCCATTGTGAGAGGAGCATTAGGGAGCTGCTACACCCCAGCCTGGCATTATAGCGCTTTATGGAGACCAATAGCTCATTATTAAACTATCAATCCTGCCCTGGAGAAGTCAGCCCCAAGGCGGAACACAGACAGGAACGCTTAGAGCACTCGCACTAGAACCCTGATGGAAAGAAGAACCACCGGTGAGAGGAGGAAGTACCTTCAATCAACCTTCAATTAACCTTCAATTAAAACCACTTAACATGCAATTAAGCGCCTCCTTTAAAGGTGCAACAGACAGCGTTGTGTCGTTTGAAGAGGGGGAGAGCACTACAGAGTGGGCCTGACCTGAGGCAATAACGTGACTGGTAGGGATGAGAATCGAGTGAACCGATTGTTTGGAATCGTCAGCCAAATTCTTTAACGGTTCTGCTATCGGTCCTCTGTGGCGTTGCGCATGCGCAAACTTTTTTAGTTTCTTCTTCAGACTGCAGCAAACATGGCAACAAGGCAGAAGCGTTCTAAAGTTTGGCTCTATTTCACACGACAAAAATGACACCTACGCCACTTGTAACCTGTGTAAAAAGTCTATTTCGTCGAAGGGAGGAAATACAACAAATATTAATAAGCATTTGAACACACAGCATGGAATTAAATTACAGGAATGTCATGTCTTCGATGCATGCAGCAGCTCAGCTAACGTCGGCGCTTCATCTCTTTCTGTCCAAGGTAAACTCCTCAAAAGTGATCACAACCACTCACTGTGTGAAGCAATTTGCCTTTATTGTGTGTAGTCGATCAAGTTATCTTCTGTCCCTTCGTTTGAAGCATACATTTTAGCTCCGGCATTGGTCTCCCATTATTGATCACTTCACGTTTGGATTGAAAGTCCAGTTTTGAGAAATGTTTGATCGTAACGGTGTTAATTATCGGAAGGGCGTGTGTTATCAGCAAACGTTCGCGTTATCGTGTTAACCCATTATTAAACTGAGCATATCGTCTTTTAATCCATTATTAAACTTAGCATATAGCTACGCTAGCTTAGCTATAGAATCTTCCATTTTCAGCCCCCTACATTGAGGCAGAGGTAGTGTTTGCCTCCCCTCTTAATGTGGCTTTATGTCAGCTCAGCAAATTCAGCAATTTTGTTAGTGCCATTTGTTTCATTGTGTAAACCAGCTTTCACTATATAAATAATCTCCATTTCCATCCAATTTAGCTGATGACGTTCAGAGTCAGACCGGTTCAGAGGCTGGTAGTCTGTCTGGGTCACAGGCTACAGCTAGCACGTCTTGTACACCTCTAGCCCATCCTTTCTTCGAGGCAGGGAAAAATAAAATGACCGAGGAGAGGATCAACGAATGTCACCGAGCAGTGACTAAGTTTGTGGTGAAAGGTTTGCACCCTTTTACTACGGTAGATGCCCCAGATTTTCGGTAGGTTAATTTCTAGGAACATGTTTAAATTAAACAGAATACATTTTATTTAAGTTATGTAAGTTTTATCTTAAGTTCAAGAGGAATATGTATAAATGTTTTTGGTTATTTAATTTTTTTTAAATGTGTATGTATACATACTGTATATGGTGTGTGCAGCATTATAGAAAATTATATAAAAGAAAATGAATGTAAATAAACCCGTTTGTGCTCTTTTTTTCACCCCTTGCCCAATAAGAATCGATAAAAGAATCGATAAGGAATCGAATCGATAAGCAGGAATCGATAAGGCATCGGAATCGTTAAAATCAATTCTCATCCCTAGTGACTGGACAGCAGACAGGAACAGGGTAGAAATCAGGCATCTTAAAAAAGGCAGTTTCCTGGGCACAACGCCAATATATCTATCATTTTGTGCTCAGTCTCAAAAGCTGTCAGTGTAGAGTTGTGGTCTATACTTGCCATTACGAATGAAAATTGTCACCCCTTATAATATGAGATCTCCATATTACAGAGAGTAAAAATATTCCCTGAGCCTTGAGCTCCTCAGGTAAGTAAGTATCATCACCTGCACCTAATGCAAAAAGTATAAACTGCTCTTATCCACGCAGCATTAAGCAGGAAACAACCTTAGTACACTTAATATGTAGCCTGGATACTAGACCGAACTTAGCCCCGCCCACAACATTTGAAGTCGGGAAGTTCGGTCTGGCATCACTGGCTTTATACGATGATGGACAGATGATCAACAGTAACGTAATCAACCACGTCACCAACACACGGGTTGAATTCATTTTCAACAAACATGGCTGCCGCTGGAGAGCTGAAATGTATACATTCGAGTCCATTTAGACATTGACAGTACATTCATTTTGAAAGAGGAACAGAGAAACGCGATCAAGGCATTTGTCAATCGAAAAGATGTTTTTGCCTTCCTTCCTACGGGATCCGGTAAAAGTTTAATTTATCAGCTGGCCCTGGTCACATACTACGTTGTTCTGATTGGTTGTAGGTAACCAATTGAGCGAAGAGGCATTTTTTCTCCTGGTTCGGTTGAAACACGCCCCATAATCACAGCCCAATGGAGCGGTATCAGACTCATATTCTGACTAGAATTATGAGTATGACATCGTCTGGCTACTTAATATGTAGTGTGGACAACAAAAATAACCTACAGTATTGGTCCATGGCAGTCATTTCGTGTGAACCTTTTTGTGATGTTACACTTGACCAGTGCCACACACACGCACGAACGCACAAACGCACGCACAAACACACACACACACACACACACTCCTTAGAGGGACAGCGGAGAGCTCAGGGAAGAAAAGGAAGGTGTGAGCGGTCGGGGGGGTTGAACAGAATACAAAGGTGAGTCAGCCTTGCAGTGGCAAGAGACACACTGTAACACAAACACACACACACACACACACACACACACACACAAGTCTGACTAAGTCTCATCGACTAGGTGGCAGACGCAACCACAGGGTTTGAAAAGGCCTCTCTATATGGGGCTGAGGGCTATCAGACCAATCCAAGGTGGATCTGACCAGTGCCTCACACACACACACACACACACACATACACACACCCACACACACACACACACACAAAGGTTGATCTGAGAGAAAAGTCACAGGGAGACTCTGCGCAGAGAGGAGCCTTCTGCACGGCAAAACTCATCTCTAAGTGAAAATGAAATACAGAGATGGAGAAAGTGAAACGCGAGAGAGAGAGAGAGAGAGAGAAGGAGACAGAGATGGAGAGACAGAGATGGAGAGAGAGAGAAAGAGAGAAACTAAAAGATCAATTCCAATCAGTGGTATGAAAAACACAAACAGTGCAGCCCCTGGTCGATATCGTGATGATCAGCGTTCTGATACCCCCACTCCCAGCCGGGGCCTCAGCAATCGCTTAACTGCACTGTCCTCGTCTCCGCGGCCTTCATCACAAGAAGTCTTTATTCTGTCAGGAAAGCTGTACTGTCCTCTTCTCTTCCTCACAAGAAGTCTTTATTCTGTCAGGAAAACTGTTCTGTCCTCGTCTCCACAACCTTCCTCACAAGAAGTCTTTATTTTGTCAGGAAAACTGTTCTCTAAGACACAGCCTTCCTCACAAGAAGTCTTTATTCTGTCGGGAAAGCCATTGCAGATGAACCCCCCCCCCCCCCTCTCTAACCCCATTACAGAACGTTCAGGAACGCTGTAGACTCAACACATCCGCTTTCCAAATCAATGTGCCTGAACAAAGCAAACGGCACGAGATAGAGGCACACACACACACACACACACACACACAGTGTGTCGCTGCTTAACTCCACAGCTGGCTGTAACTGTGTCCTGTCTCTGGGTGAATGACACACCGATGTACCTCTTTCAAGACCTTGAAATGATACAATGATCAATGATCGTGGCAATACAAGTTAAAAATAATAATTTCCCTTGGCCTCCTAACTTAACTGTAACTTGATTGTTGTACCTCAATTGTAAGTGGCTTTGAATAAAATCATCTACCAAATGAATAAATGTAACAGTTGGAGCGGCGCAACACCACTTAAAGTGAATGAGCAGTCATGAATCAGGAAACACGCACCCAAGCCAAACCAGTGCAACGGTTTAACGGCCTGAGACATTCCCCGCACTATTATTCCCACGAACAACTCCACTACCCCACCCACCCAGCCAGGCACACACACACACACACACACACACACACACACACACACACACACACACACACACACGCAACTGTCATTTATGTCACAAAGGTTACATCTAGGTCAGGTTAGGTCTAGGTCAGGTCTAGGTCAGGTTACGCTTGCATACAAACTTTATTACCTCCCCAAACACCCTCTGGAGCTGATCAGATCAGCACTGCAGCAAGCAAAGACACACCTGGAAAGACTGCTGGGATTGATCTCCAAGAGAAGACTACAGGAAAACACTGGCTGTTTCTATTTTTCATAATAATAGTCCTTTTTACTGCCTTCATCTTACTGTTTATTTAGATGCGGTTAAATGGTCCGCATGGGAATGGAAGGAAGAGAGCTCACATACACACACACACACATACACACTCACACACACACACTCACACACACACACACACACACACACACACACACACACACACACTAAACATTTATGTGCTCATAAATGGAAGACAGCAGACAGCAGCAGACAGAAACATTACAGTTATTGGAGACAAAGTGATGAACATGGCATTCATACCTACAGAAAGAGATGGAGGGAGAGAGAGAGAGAGAGAGAGAGAGAAAGTGAAAGAGAGATGGAGAGAGAGGTATGCAAAGAGAGAGAGAGACAGACAGATCGATAGACAGAGAAACAGAGAGTTAATGTATCTTCTTCAGTGCTCATTGTTTAACAGCTAGTTAGACAGGCCAGTAGAGGCAGGCAGGGTTGAAACACAGATGTGATGCTGAGAACACAAACCCCCTGCATTAAGATGACTACAGCTGAGACAAGCACAGCGATCCTTTATTACATGTACTGGCAGCAGATGGGGCATGGTAACTACAATATGTGTGTGTGTGTGTTTGTACATACTTGATTATGTATGTGTGTGGGCAAAAGGATGTGTGTGTGTGTGTGTGTGTGTATGGATGTAAGTGTATTTGTGTGTATACACTTGAATGTGAGTATGTCTGAGTGTGTCTGTGCCTCCCAGCTCGGGGTGATTAGGGGGTAGGATTAAGAGGTGAGAACAGATGTGTGTGTCTTTGTGTTTGGGGTGTCGCGGGGAGGGAGTGTGTGTGCATGTGCGTGCATGTGTGTGTGCCTATATGCATGCGTGTGTGTGTGTGTGTGTGTGTGTGTTGTTCTGAGACTTGGGGGATTTTGGGGGGCAGAGGGGCCCCCCCTGGTCTACTCACTGCAGCAGCGGGGAACCAGGACTCTGAATTTCAATTAGAATGAATTACCTCCACACACACACACACACACACACACACACACACGCAGACCACTCGCGCCGTTTTAATCAGCACCTCTGAATCTCCAAATGAGGATGTCAATGCCAGATGATGACCATTTAAATACTACAAGGACACTAAAGCTATAACCCAATATTAGCGTGTTTAACTTTAACAAGCATTTAGAACGTTAACACATGTTGTTTGTTAATTCACCGGACATGGAGGGGAAATCTAAATCTTAAGCTACATCCACATCATCAGGGAACAAAGGGAACTCTGCTAGCGTAGCGCAGGTGAAAGCTAAAGCTCAAAGATATCAGGGCCTGACGGAGAACAAATAAATAGACAGAGAAAAAAACAGAAACAGTAAAGAGAACAATTGTATGGGGAATAATGAGTAGCACTTGCAGAAAACACTGACTGTAATCCACCTTTAAAGGAGCAGTAAGGAGCTTTGGTCAAAAACTAGCAATCTAACTAATGAACAGGCAATCAAAAAACCATACAAACACCAACAACAGCATAACTGGCACTGATAAAAGGCTTGTTAGCATGCTGACTCGTGTCTTTTGGTGATGAAGTTGGCAATGTTTTTTTTTTTTACATATTGGCAATACACATTTTTTTTACTGCATAATACATAGCCTAGATGGCTAGCTGAAACAACAACAACAACAACAGAATACTCCTAAAATGTGAGCTGGGGCATCCAAACAAACAAATAAATAGACAGAGAAACACACACACACGCACACACATACACACACACACACACACACACACACACACACACATACACACACACAAAGACTGGAAGAATCTGCATGTGGTGTGTGTGCTGAGGCTGGGGCACTGAAGCAACAGTGGAAATCAATAACAGGTACAGGAAAAGGGCGGAAGGGAGAGGGCCCCCGCCCCCACACACACACACACACACACACACTACACACATACTCACACACCACACGCACACACACACACACACACTACACGCACACACACACTACACAGACACACACACTCCTGTGTGTCCAAGTCCAAGGACGCTGGGGGGCTTCTGCCATCTGTATGGAGAAAGGGTGGGGGTGGAGTGGGCAAGGGGGGCAAAGACAGAGGGGCGGGGGGACAACTCCCTTGACACCACTCCCAACCCCCCCCCCCCCCCCCCCCCCTAAAAACACACACACCTCTCATTATGGAGGCTCAACACCCCACCCCCCAACACACACACACACACATTTCTCATTATGAAGGCTCACCCCCCCCCCCCCCACACACACACACACACACACGAACGCACCACACACGCACCTCTCATTATGGTGACTCAACATCCCTCATAACCACACACACATGCAAATACACACATACACATATAAACCACATTTGCTGCCATGCACACACTCATACATACTTATGCTCACATGAACACATACAAATACACACACACACACACACAAATGTACACACCTTCATAAACATACACACTCATGTCACGCGTCTGCTCTCTCCTCCCCTTTCCGTCACTGGCTTCCCTTGGTAACGGAAAAGCCATCTCATGCAAACACACACACACACACAAACACACATATGCAGACACAAACACAAACACAAACACACACACACACACACACACTTCCCTACAGATGTCTAGCAGTGACCCCATGGGAGATGGTGGGGCCACGACCCTGCGGATTGATCGGAATAAACATCGGCGTTGAGTCGCTTGCATCCCTTTCTGGAGATCAAACAACTGCCTTGAAACACACACACACACACGTGTGCACACCCCCCCCCATACACACACATACACACACACCTGTTCTGACAAAGTGACGCTTGTGCCCGCCTAATGTCCGCACCCCCACCCCCACTCACTCTCTCTCTCTCTCTCTCTCACACACACACACACACACACACACACACACATACACATACACACACACAAACACACACACCTGCATCCTCTTCTGTGTTTTCCACCAACCCTCATTCTCACTCTCTCACTTTCACCTAAACCAGCCACTCCCATATACAAATATGTAGACAACAACTTAGCACTTAAAAACTACAAGTAAAAATCACACACTGTGTGTGGGTGGGTGTGTGTGTTAGCAGGAGGTGGAGGTTTAAAGTGTTTGTTAGTGTGCGTGTGCGTGTGTGTGTGTGGGGGGGGGGAGTACAGGCGTGATCTGCAGCAGAGGAGGGGTTTGAACAAAGACAAGCGATAGAGAGAGAGGGAGGGAGAGAGAGAGAGAGAGAGAGGGGCGGGGGGGAAGGCAAGGAAAAATAAAAACAATAATCTAGATGGCGATGCCGATATGAAAACACAAAGAACCCCACCCCTCTCTTTCTCTCCCACTCCTCCCGCCTCCCTCCCTCCCATTTTTAATATGTGACTTACGTGGATGGGGCGTGTGTGTGTGTCTGTCCGTCTGTGCGTATGTGTGTGTGTGTGTGTGTGTGTGTGTGTGTGTGTGGAGAGGGGAGATATGACGGACGGACAGACGAGGGCTGAAAAAGCGCGAGCAGTGAAACGACTGAAAAAAGAGAGAGTGGAAATATGATGCCCAGGATTACGCGAGTTGCCATGCCCCCCACCCCCACCCCTACTCCACCTCTTGACTACGACAAATAAGTCCCACTGGGAGAAACTGGGATTAACGTCCCCCCCCCCCCCCCCCCCCATTCTCACTCTTGCTCGCCCGCTTCGTTCCGTTTTTTATTTTTCGCCACCTAACAGGAGAGCGTATGGGAAAAGAGTGGCCATGTGTGTGTGTGTGTGTGTGTGTGTGTACCTGCCACTATGCTGGCCAGCTGTTGGGTGCGTTGAATAGGGTAGACTCTGCGTGCCTGCAGGATGGCTGAGGCGATTTTGCCGGCGTGCCTCTCCTCCCCGTACGCTCGCAGGAGCGACGCAAGTGCCTGTTGATCCAAGGCGTTCAGCACGTCAGTGGCGCTAGGCATTCTGGGAAACCTACGCACACACAGGAGCCCAATTAGGCGGCTTTGACGTCACAGGGTCCTCGCCAACACGCGCAAACACACACACACATACACTCACCCCCACACCCCATACTCTAGGGATGTGGGCTTGAGATCTATAAAAATAGAGAAAGAGAGAGAGAGAGAGCGAAGGTGGGAGAGAGAGAGAGAGAGAGAGAGAGAGAGAGAGAGAGAAAAAGAAGACGAGAAACAGACAAGAAAAAAACTGCAGGACAACAATAGGCATCTAAATCATTCCTTTGTCTGTGTTAATAAACATGTCACATAGAGATCCACAGACAGACAGAAAGGTAGGTTGATCGACTGAGAAAGAGACAGGCAGACAGACAGACAGACAGACAGACAGACAGACAGACAGACAGACAGACAGACGGACGGACGGACGGACAGACACAGAAAAGCAGAAAGACAGACAGTCAGACAGACAGTCAGTCAGACAGACAGACAAGCAGACAGACAGTCAGTCGGACAGAGACAGACAAACAGACAAGCAGACAGCAGCACCTTAACAAACAGTGTAACTGTTTTCTATTTAAAGGCATAAAAACAAACACATTTACCCAAAAGCATTAACAGAAATACTTTTATTTAGTCCAGTAAATGACATTTTATGGAGAAAATCCCCCTTCTGCATGGATGCTGCCACACAGTAGCTCCATATGAATGCGCAACGTAAACACACAGGCAAGCCAGACAAGTGCCCAGCCTTGACCAATGAGAGCTCAGAAGCGCTACAAACAACAGGGCCATCGATCACCAGCTGAAGTAGTTTGTGTACAGTTCACATCCACAAACCAGTCCACTCTAGGCCTGCTCTGAGCCCAGGCTATTAGCCTGTCATCCAGGGGCATCATCTGCTCCATCTCCAGCATCTCTATGCCCTTCCTGTGGGAGTATTCAGTACTCTATAGTCTGTATACTGGGGCAACAGTGGTCCAGGAGGCAGGAGGCAGAGGAGTCGTTCAGCAATCACAAGGTTGCTAGTTCGATTCCGACTCCTCCTCACCAAGTGTCGGAGTAAAAAGAAAAGCTCTATATACATGCAGTCCATATACTGTATACTGCACTCCAAAGTAAAAAAAAAGTCACTAAATTAACATTTCATGTTTGGTTTGGCTGCCACTGCCTGATTGTTTGGTGTATCTATTCTGACTGTTCCCTTCCACGTTTATGTCTTCAGTGTTGCCTAATTTCATTTAGAAATGTAACTGCCATCGTTTACTTGTGTCTGAAACACAAAAGATTTAACTGGTATCGTTTACTTGTGTCTGAAACACAAAAGATTGAACTGCCATCGTTTACTTGTGTCTGAAACACATAAGATGTAACGGCCATCTTTTACTTGTGTCTGAAACACAAAAGATTTAACTGGCATCGTTTACTTGTGTCTGAAACACAAAATATTTAACTGGCATTGTTTACTTGTGTCTGAAACACATAAGATGTAACTGCCATCATTTTGCTAACCGTGTACTTCTGAGTTTTTTTTATGGGTTTATCTTCCTATTGTTTTATGGGATGCTATGCTAGTGCGACCTATAAAAGTCGTTTGCCAGTTTTTTACAGTTCAGACCACTAGCTCCGTGGGACAGGAATCAGAATCAGACAGAATCAGGATTTATTGCCATGCACGTTTGCACATCAAAATAATTAGTCTTGGTTGTGTGGCAAAGTTACCACAGTTTACCACAGAATATTGAAGGTAGGGGCCACAGCATACACATACACAGGGAGCCAAGGCAAACATGGGTTACCACAACCTTTACAAACATAAGTTAGAAGAAGCTCTCAGGTGGGCTATGGTTGGACTGGTGAATGATAAAGAAGTCTGACTTCATCTGACTTATCTTAGCTACATGTGGGTGTGACAAACTTACTTTTGAGATTAGTTTATATATGGAACTGCAGCCAATCCTACTAGATGTGATGTAAGGTAACTGGCTCAAAAAAGAAGAAGAATGCTTTTTTTTACGGGCAGCCAATTATACACAAATACACACTTCTGTGTTTTTCCTGTATATAGTTATAGTTAGACATTGCTCATTGTCTCATCAAAATCTGATCCTCTAGTCACTTTGTTAAAGATAATGCAAGTCGTTATTATAGCTGAACAATTTAGGAAGAACTCTTTCTCTTCAGAGAGAGAGAGAGAGAGAGTAGAGAGTTCCCTGTGAGAGGGCCAAGAGAAGAGTGGCCTGATTCATTCCTTTGAAAGAAAGAAAGAAAGAAAGAAAGCAAGAGGAGAAAGACTGGAGGAGAGAGGTGAGGAGTTCCCTGTGAGGGGGTCAGCAGAAGGGTGGCCTGATGCATCGCCCACTACACCAAACTTCGGGAATTCATATTCATGACTGCCAGGCTACTGCCCCCGCCCAGTCTAATAAGGGCCGATCCTGTGGGCAGACCCTGGGAAAAAAACACCACAAATGTTACTCCGCTCTCGCGCTCTCTCTCTCTCTCTCTCTATCTCTCCACCTCTGTTTCTGCTTTTAAAAACCCATCCCTCTCTCTCTCTCTCTATCTCTCTCTCTCTCTCGCGCTCTCTCTCTATCTCTCCACCTCTGTTTCTGCTTTTTAAAGCCCATCCCTCTCTCTTTTGCCCGCAGAGGAGGTTCAGAGGCACAGTGGGTGGGCTGTCCTCTCTCACCTGTCTTCCAAACTTTGGACTCAACTTCTCAACATCCACATGACAGGAGCTCACTGAGTCTCCGCCACCAGCCAAAACAACTTAGAGTCAACGAGAGATAATCATCTTACACAGTCCCGTGTGCGAGGGGTTGACGACGGAGAATGGGATTTCACTGTTTTGAGATAAACAGGTGGTTTCTTGGCTGTGTGTGGGTGTGTGTGTGTGTGTGTGTGTGTCTGTGTCTATCTGTGGTACATGTGTGTGTGTGTGTGTGTGTGTGTGTGTGTGTGTGTGTGTGTGTGTGTGTGTGTGTGTGTGTGTGTGTGTGTGTGTGTCACTGAAACAGAGAGTTAATTCCAAAACAATCCTTCAAGTGTGTCGTTAAACTCCATGCCTTCCCCTGAAGCACATGGGTGTTCTGTGAGACCCACTGACTTCCTGTGGTAAACTTCAGGTCATATTTATATCTATACACACTTTCCAGTTATTATTTTCCGGCTGTGTGTGTGTGTGTGTGTGTGTGTGTGTGTGTGTGTGTGTGTGTGTGTGTGTGTGTGTGTGTGTGTGTGTGTGTGTGTGTGTGTGTGCGTGTGCGCGTGCGCGTGTGCGTGTGTTGCGTGTGCGTGTGTGTGTGTGTGTGTGTGGCAAGTCATGTACATAAAGTCGTTTCCCTTACAGAAACCACACAAGCAGAGGAGGAGACGGAGACAAAGGGAATCATTAGACGGAAACATTTCAGAGTTCTACGACTGCTGGAGATTCATTCTCTCTCTCTCTCATTCTCTCTCTCCCCCCCTCCTTCTCTCTCTACCTCTCCCTTTTCTCTCTATGATAGATCTATGAAGCCACTGCAGCTTTCTCCCCCTCTCTCTCTCTCTCCCTCCCTCCCTCCTTCTCTCTTTCTCTCTCTCTCTCTCTGATAGATCTATGAAGGCGCGGTAGGTACGCTCAGCACTGAGCCGTGACAGGAAAAAGTTGTGGCTCAGAAGTGTTCTCATCTTCAAGCTGCTCTTTCTGAAATGACTCATTTATTTACTTCATTACGGAGTAATTAGTTGACAACGACTTTAGCGCAACTCAGCTGGAGAGAGATGGAGGTAGATGGAGAGAAAGAAAAAGAAAGAGAGGGAGGTTTGGAGAGAGAGAAAGAGAGAGAGGTATGGAGAGAGAGAAAGAGAGAGAGGTACCGAGAAAGAGAGCGAGAGAGAGAGAAAGAAAGATACATGGAGAGAGAGAGAGAGAGAGCGAAGCAGAGTCAGTCACAGAACATGTAATTAGAGGAGAGAAGTGGTAGTCACAGGCAGTGGCAGTGGCAGAGACAGTCACAACCCATGAAAGGAGTTTTAAGGCGAAGCACTTCATGACTTCTCTCACTGGCATTTGTTAACATGACAATGTTCATAATCCTATGCAGCTCCTATTGTGATGTCTCTTTCGGTTCCACTGTGATGCCCATACATGGACATCCATGCCTAGATGAGTAATCCGACTTGTGCCATTCTATGTCCTTGAAAAGTATAAAACAGTGTGGGAAATGTACCCAATCTTCTGTCTTCATCTCTCTATCTCTCTCTCCCCTCTCTCCATCTCTCCCTCTCTTCGTGACATGCGTGGTCAAGTATTTGCATACAACACCTTGAACAGAAAACGTTTCTTCCACAAGAAAATGTTTCTTCAACACTCCGACCATGATGGGTTCCACTGCTCACCCAGATAGAATGTAGACACTAGTGTCGATCTGGCCTAGGTCTGGGTTGGTTCGGCCCACGGCTCTCTGGGAGGGGTGATCACTATCTGACAGTCCGTTACACAAACAGCGGTTCTCTGAAGGAGCTGATCAGTATCTGACAGTCTGAAACATCGGTTCTCTGAAGAAGCTGATCCCTATCTGACAGTCCGTTACACAAACATCGGTTCCCTGAAGGAGCTGATCACTATCTGTCGTCTATACATGATGTTCAAACGTTATATTTGTATTTACACCTCTTTATGAAGCAAACAATTTAATCCAAAGCAATTTAAGAGTGAAGTGTGTATGAGGCACATTTCCATGAGTATAAACCCCATGACATTGGGGTTTTTAAACACCTTGCAGATGCAACAGGAGCCCCCTCTTAAAAACACAGCAAATATAAATTCACAGCAAATCTAGCAGGTAGACCACTAGGAAGGTAGGTGACATGGGGAAGCGACTAACCTGTGCTACTGAATGAGGCAGTAGGACACAAGGATGGCTGTGCTGAATGACTACATTTACCAAAATGCAACAGTGGGAGAGGCTTGACCGCAGATTAGGCCCAAAGTAAGATGGATGCATTAATTAGTACCTGCAAAGTGATGGGGCGGGAGAGAACAGGGTTTGTGTGTGTGTGTGTGTGTGTGTGTGTGTGTGTGTGTGTGTGTGTGTGTGTGTGTGTGCGTGAGTGTGTGTGTGCTTGTGTGTGTGTGTGTGGTAACATGAGAGAGGCTCCGGAATGCGATCTGTGTGTTACTGATAGACACTAGGCTTCTTTCAGGTTATCCGATCCCACTGACTCTTGTCTGTTGGCCCAACACCTTAGAGCGGCCTGTGCTTAAAGACACAGCTCTACCAAACATGTACATTTCATTTGTACTCATATTCTCTCACAAAAACAGTGTATTTGTGCATTTAAGTCCACATTCACACTTAATTTTACACACATTAATCGTATGTAATAGTCAGCAAACTATCAGGAGACATATATATAAAAAAAAAAAAATTGACCTATTTTATTAAACTAATTAAACTAATTATCAAGAGTAATTATCAGACAAGTGCCTGACCATAACCCTACAATTTAACTAAACACAAGCCTATTTGTATTTTTAATAGTACAATCAACATATAATTTGTTGATTGTGTCTGATGGCCAGTAAAGACTATGGCTAATGTAGGTTAACAGAGGAAGCTTGTCCCTCACCGCTCTCCGTCCATTCTCATGTCCAGGGGGCCATCCTTGCTGAGGGAAAATCCACGCTGGGCGCTGTCCATCTGCATGGAGGAGCAGCCAGCGTCCAGCAGGGCGGCGCTCACGCTCCCTGGGCCAAAGCCAAGACGGGTCAGGAGGGGGCTTAGCTCACTGAAGCGCCCCAGCAGTGGATACACACGGCCCCTACACAATAAGGAGACACACGTGTGTGTTTAATACAGGACGTGAGGGAAACTAGAAGACTGGGATAGATATGAAATGGATATGTATTGGAAAGACATTATATGAGAGAGAGGAGCTGACTAGATGCTGCTGGTGAGAGAATGGGTGGTCTGACAAAAAGAGTGGAAAGAAAGAGAGAAAAAGAGAGATACAAAAGTATACTTTTAATGTATATATAATGAGAGGGAGAGAGAAAGAGGGAAAGAGAGAGAGAGAGAGAGAGAGAGAGAGAAAGAACAGCACAAAAGCACATTTTACCACTCTTCTGTGATACAACATCAATTATACACTATATTACAATACAATATTACTAATGACACTACTACTCATTAAACCAGTCATCAAAATACAGACCAATATCCTCTGCTGATTAAAATACCAAACGGTCAGATAAAGCCTTGCAATACCGAGGGCTGAGCAGAGACAAGAACTCCCCTGCCAACCTCGTCTGCAGCCTCCTAGTTACACTATCAAATGCTAACATTCTAGAGGCACAAGAGCAAATTGAAAACACAGAAAAGAATTGTCTCAAACTAATTTCTTAAAACCCAAAAAACTATTATTGTGAATACGGCATCTGTCATGCAAATGGGAGAGAGAGAGTGAGTGAGTGAGTGAGAGAGAGAGAGAGAGAGAGAGAGAGAGAGAAATATACCTGTCAAAGCAGAGCACACCCACCCACCCACATCTACTGTATTTATGCATCAGCTTACACAAACAGATCAGACACACACACACACACACACAAAAAAGACCAAGCAATTTCCGGTGAAACCACCTAACGTTACTCACAAACAACATCATAATTAATTACAGAGGCATTTAGAATGACGAACAGAAATTAATGTATGAGGGTGGGCTTTTAAAACAGCCCATAGGCAATACACTTACATGTATACTAAACAGTATACGAGACACAGGGCTATAATGCATTGTGCAATTTCCTGTTATGCACTACTCCTACACTAAACAATATTAATCATTATGCATTTAGCACATCGGAATTGCAATTTGAAAAGACTACAATGAATACCTACATACCAATACTAGTATATGGGTACTCATATAAGTCCCTATAACTGAACATAAAAACTAATAACGAACATATAATTTATTTCCAGTTATTACAAGTGTTTCCACATTCGCCGTGGAAACAAAGGAATGGAGGCATCATACGTCACCTTGAAACAGCTCATATTTATATGGAAACGCAATTTAATGGATTTAGTTAAACGTTTAATGTTCTATGTTCTACAATTGTTCTATTGGGTTCTATGAACACACTTCCAACCAGCCGTCTCTTTCCCACCGCACGGGGCCCGATCTAGAAAAGACACTCCAGAACTGTTCTAGAGGCAGATGGAGCTCCTGACCCTCCTCCGGCTGTGCCTAAGACAGCGCCGCGCTCACTGGAAGATGAAGAGATAAATGGCATCGCTTTGTGACACGAGCGGGTCCATTTTCTTAAACTCTTGTGAAGTGTGGGGCCCTTCCATTTTTCTTCAGGCATCTGCGAGACAGCCTGATGAAGATAAAGAGCACCTCTCCTGTCAGGCAGGACCTCAGCTTAACCCCTTCACTGCCAGGCTTCAGGACTGATGCAAACATGCCCTTCACTAACAAACTCATCTTCTCTTTTCTCTGTATCACTCACTCTCTCTCTTTACATCTCTCTCTCTCCTTCCCCCTCTTTTTCGTGGTCTATCCTGCTCTCCCTTGCTCTCCGCTCGTCTCCTCACTGGCTGTGTCTAAGCCGTGCGGCTGCATGCATTTTTTATGTGACCTTTTCAGAAGAGGCGTGAGGAGGGAGGGGAAGGTGAAGGGGAGGAGGAGGAGAAGAGATGAGATGGGAAGAGAGGAGAAGACAGAAGAAAAGAGGAGAGGTGAAGAGGGGGAAGGAGGAGAGAGGAGAGAACAGGAGAGAGGAGAAGAGATGGGAGGAGAGGAGAGAAGCGGAGAGGAGAGGAGAGGAGATGGGAGGGGTGTATGTGAGTGTGGACTGAGTGTGTATTTGTGTGAGAGGCAGATATGTGTGTGTCCCTGAAGACACGAGCACCTTGAATA
>NC_045171.1:14548492-14553492 GCF_900700415.2 Clupea harengus
CCCGTGGTACAGCCCGTGGTACAGCTTCGTCTTCGTCTTCCTCTGCGCTCGCATCACTGTGGGGGCCCCCCGCTCCCCACCAGTGGGATTTATTCACCTCCAAATGATTTGAGAATATGCAAAACACTTACATAACATTTTTTTAATTATTAACTTCTTTATGAAGCTTAAACAGAGCGTAGGAGATATAAATGTCTTATGCAAGGTCTTATATTATTAAAGAGGACAAGTTTCACAAGTGTGTATGTGTATGTGTGTGTGTGTATGGTTGTGTGTTTGTGTGGCATTCACATATAATTGCTTAGGAGGAGCAATCTATTTATAGCCGTGCAACCCACAACACTGACATCACAGTGAAGTTAAAACTGTACAGTGAGAGAAACAGATTCCCTCTTGGCCTAAACACACACCCTCTCTCTCTTTCTCTTTCTCTTTCTCTCCCTTTATCTCTCTCTTTCTCTCTATTTCTCTCCCTCATGGATAGAAAGCGGAGTCAGACTGGGTGCCTGGAATGGGAATGCGATCAGCACAATTTCTAGCATCTGCTTGGGAATTATTTGCCGGTTATTTACGTGACGGAGACGGAAAGAGAACAACAACCGGAACAGAAGGGTGGGGGTGGGGTGGGGTAGGGGGGTAGCTACAATCCACGGGAGGACTGCGGAATAATGCGCTGATCTCCCAGTCAGACAGGGATCACAGGAGATCTGAGATGGGACCATAAAACAATCTGTTGGTGGTGAGGTGTGTGTGTGTTGGGGGGGGGGGGGGGGGGGGGGTGTGAGTCATCAATGCGCTGAGCGTACAGTCTTGGGATGCATGAGTCAGAGATCGGCACAGGAACACGGGATAATGGAGACGAATAGCAGACAAACACCTGCACACACACACACACACACACACACACACACACACACACACACACACACACACACACACACACACACACACACACACACACACACACACACACACACACACACACACACACACACACACACACACACACACACACAGACTTTTCTCATCTCTTTCTCCCCTAAGGATGCTGAATATGTTAAAACATGTCCACTGGTCCGGGCTCCTTGGGTGTGAAAATGTTCATTTCTGCCAGTGAGCAGCCAACCAGCCCATTAGGCCTACGTCACAAAGAACACAGAATATAACAAAGGCCGAATGCTGAACATAGAATACAGAAAAGCCTATAGAATATAGAATACCGAACATAGAATATAGATTGAAGAATTCTATAACCAGCAACTCTTCATAACGAACCCACTGGAGCTTCTGTGAAGTGTTTTGTTCAATAAGTTCGATCCAGGCGTAAGACATTAGTGATAGCACTACGGGACTAAAGTGCCTGTGAACATTCTTTACTATTCAACATGGTATCCCCTCCACCTCGGAATTCAGCCGGCCTGTTGACGTAGGGGCAATATATACTGCATGTTACATTTTCAACAACAATAATCACTTTCTAGACCCATACAATGACCCATTCTGAAAGAGACATAAAAAGCAGGGGTATACTTTGGGGTTACCAGAGGTATACTTTGGAGTGAGCAGCATTGTAGAGGACTGCTGAGGAAAATCTGCAACAACAGTTTAGTGGCATGTGATCCTGAGGAAACTGAAGAAAGTGAGAGGAGGTGAGGATGGAGTCACCGTTGGTGGTGGTTGGTTTGCTGATCTAACCCACTCTTCCTTTTTAATCTTTTATTTCGTATGTTCTTTTCACTGCATTACCTTTTCTTTTCATTTGTAAAGCACTTTGAATTACCAATGTGTAAGAATTGCGCCATATAAATGAATTGGCCTTGCCTTATTGTGTCTTGAACTACACCCTAACAATGTCTGTTACCACTGGGATACTTTGGGATTATTCCAAGCAGAATCAGCAACACAAGGCTCAAACAATCAGATATCTGAAGCATTTCACACTGAAGATCAGATACTTTCATCAGGCTGCCAGAGGGTTTTATTGTCATTATCTAGCCTATAAAGTCACATGTCGTTTCCTTTCCCTGGAGCCCTTTTCACATTGGGGTCACCTATCCGACTCACTTACAGAAGAACAATGTTTCACCCAACCTGGGCCCTCACAATCTCTTCTAAATCAGGATAGGTATGAGAGTCTGACACTATCATCTATCAGTATGTCAGTATCATGACAGAAAAGCTCTTCTGCTCTAATGCATTCGTAGTTAGCCCTCCTAGACATTCAAACTTCCGAGCGCAAGGTACGCCTACTTGAGCCGCGTCAAGGCCGAATCTGAGCCACGCCCGGGCCGGCTCGTTGCCAGAGCAAGCCATTTGGTCTGGCCTACATTCCTATTGCCAGCACTCGTACTACTGCCCTGAAGCAGCACTTAATCAATTAGGGAGGCTTTCAGAGGTCTTTTGTTCTCTCTCTCTCTCTCTCTCTCTCTCTCCTCTTTGCTCTCAATTTTCATCACATGCAAAAGCAAGCCACACGCAGACACACACACACACACACACACCTCATAACGGCAGTGCAGTAATGGAGGGTGTGATTGTTGGCCTGCAGTCCATCTCTCTCTTTCCTTCTCTCTTATACTGTCTCTATCAATGGCATCTCAATTCCTGATACAGCAGGTGACCTCTCTGTCTCTGGCATCTTTCCAAGTAAAACGTAATATTTCAGATATACATGAGTGGGCAGGCACACACGCACACACATACACACACACACAGAGAGAGAGAGAGAGAGAGAGAGAGAGAGAGAGAGAGACAGACAGAGAGACAGACAGACAGACAGGCTGATCATCCTCATGAAATTCATGAGGATTGTAATCATCTGCTTTCTTTTAGTCTCGTACTACTCTCCTCCAATCACCCGGCCTCTCTCCCAGGCCTGTTTTGAGGAGAGGGGCCCCCCTTCCAGAGTCGGGACCTTCTCAGGGTTTGTTCCTTCCTCCCTCCCTTTATAAGACTATTATATTATACAAGGCTGATTCTTAATGGCACAAAATGAGTAAGTAAAACTAAACTGAACTAAAGATGACCCTGAGAGGGACCGCGCACAGTACTGGCTGAGATTTGGTAGCAATCGTTTCTAATGACATGACCTTTCTGTCTGGTACAATCATAGTGTGGTGCTTTCACTTTAATAAGGTGGCCCTTGACTGTTCATAAACTTTGAATTAAAATTCAATTTCAATTCAATTTACTTCATTTAATTAAGCACCATTAACAACAGACATTGTCTCAAATCGTTTTACAGAGCCCCAAGGCATGAACCTAGAGTAGTGGTCCCCAAACTAGAGCCTGCATTGCCGCCGAAACAATTAACGTGACCGGACTCAGCCTTTGTTGGAGCTGAAAATAGTTAAGCTTCACTTTCCTAACTTTTCCTATTTGTTCTCTATGGTAGTTCTTCACAGTACAGATGTAATCGATATTTTGGTACCTGTGTATCTGAACATGATTTTTTGCATCGATGTTGTCAAACTTGTTAATGTTAGCTTGCGGGTTGGATTGCTAACTTCATTCATTCATTCATTCATTCGAGGGTAATGTTAGCATTATTCTATTTCGACAAACAAACAAAACGATATTCTTCCTTAGGTAAGTTAACTAATATTAAGTTAACACAAAACACAATACCAGCTAGTTCATCATATGTTTTGTGTGAATTTATATTAGCTGATCATGAAAATTACCATACATTGATTTTAATACATCAGATCTTTAACGTCAAACGTTAGCTAGCTGCTTCATTCTCCCGTGTTGAATGAAATGATGATAATGGTTGAAATGCTTAAGAATTAGTTTGATATTTGACTGTACTGAATAGCAAAAGGATTTTAGAGTTGCCAGACACTCCTCTTTGGTCTCCTGTTGTCCCATGAAGTGCATCTCATGACTGCAGAGTGACTCAGCAGGTTGAGTTCTGCTGCCAACCCAATGCTCCCACGCTTCCACCATTTTCAAGCATGTGGACGCAGGATCTGAAAATAAAGGACTGCTCGCCACTCGCCAAAAAAGCACGAACAGCTGAGATCCCAAAATATGTCTTAATACCAAAGTGGAGCCACCTGAAGAGGATATTTCAGGAGAACAAAAGTAAAAGAAAAACAGCATCAAACCCTCAAGCCTCGAGACATGCAGTTGGAGTGTGTGTGAGGACGACATGAGAGAACATTCTCTCCTCTTTTGATGAAAGCTCCTGGTTTTATTTATTGCTTTGAAAATGTGGTCAGCTTGCCACGCTCATTTCTACCTTCTCTTAAGGCATGATGAAGCTCAAGGGCAAGACCTCTAATTCAATCACTCATGTTTTTTTTGTTGTTGTTTGCTTGATTAGGCTAATCGTTTTAATGTTTACTGATTGTCGACCTAAATATGTGTGGGGATATGCAGAGGAACAAATTACGTTAGCAATTTAACTTTTAGAATTTTTTAATTATTTCGTAGAAAAGTCTGTAGGTTGCGATGGGAGATGGAAAACGCTCTCCCGAATGAATTTGCCAATTTCAACCCCACAGAGTGTTTGTAGGCAATGCTCCATTTTTACAGCTCCAAGCCTGAGAAGCAGAGTGGGACCACGGGCATGGAGCCCTAATGAATGTCAGTGACATTGCGATCTGCTTTATATAAAAGGCCGAAGCTCTTTTGTTCCTGTGTGTGTAAGCTTTTAAGCCGGATACACACCCATGGGTGACCTTATAATAATCAAACTGAAACAATTTCCTGTTGTGGGACGGGGCAAAGGGGGGGGGGGCGAATGGTGACCTACGACAACAGCAAGCTTCGGCATCGCCAATCCAGCCTGCACTCATCCTGGTACGTGTGCTTCTCCCGCCCGAGAGAGCGGTGAGAGAACAGCGGGCTTAGTGCGATTTGCCTGCTGACGCCACGGCAGAGTACACATCTCAGGATCACTGTGTAAGCTCAGGACTCAGGACTAGGAATAACATTATTAATATCATATTGAAAAACGTTAAAGAAAAGGGAGAAGTTGCAATTCCAGGTCCAAG
>NC_045171.1:14558492-14563492 GCF_900700415.2 Clupea harengus
AGAGAGGGACAGAGAAAGAGAGAAAGGGAGAGAGAGAGAGGGGGAGAGAGGGAGGGGGGGGGGAGGAGACAAGGAGAGATAGAAGAGAGTGCGAGGAGAGGAGAACTGTAAAGGAGGAGGAGACAGGAAGAAGAAGATAATGGGGAAAACAGAGAAGAGAGGAGAGGAGAGTGGCGAGGATCGGTGGGTACACAAATGCAGCAGGAGAGGAGAGGAGAGGAGAGGAGAGGAGAGGAGAGGAGAGAGGAGTAAAAGAAAAGAAATACAGGTAGAGGGGAAGGGAGAAAAGACAAAGGGAGAGGAGAGGGAAGGAGAGGAGAGGGAAGGAGAGGAGAGTGGAAGGAGAGGAGAGTGCCAAGAGAGAAGAGAAGAAGATGACTGCAGGTTGTGTGACACACTAGAAATGTTATGTGGGTTTATGTGTGATGATCTGACTGTAAATGACACAAGGGGAAATGGGTTCAACTGCCTGGCCTATGTTAGTGTACCAATGACCCTTGTACTGTTACCTTGTAACATGTGTGTTTGACGTGCGTATTTGTGCATGTGTGTGAGTGGGTATATGTGTGAGAATGTCTGTATGTGTGTGTATATGTGTGACTGTGTGCGTGAGAGAGAGAGACGAGCGTATACGTGTGTGTGTGTGTGTGTGTCAGACTCACGGGTGTTCCTCCGCCAGCTGCTGAGCCAGTCCGTGGGCCACGGGGTCGCGGTCGAGGGCAACTACCGTCACGTCACGCACCGCCCTCAAGATGGCCTTGGTGTGACCTCCGGCCCCAAAGGTCATATCCAAAACAACCTGTAGCAAAGCCATGTCAAAGGGTCATTACTACACAAACAGATATCTGGTACTACCGTGCTTGGAATGCAACACAAAATACAAGACTTCATCTACTGTGGCATTTTACACATTAAATATAGTATATCATTATATATTTTTATATTGGAAAAGAACATAATTAGACATTACAGATAGATAGATAGATAGATAGATAAATAGCCAAATAGACATACATACAGAGAAATGTACTCACACATGATAAGAAACATATAATAGCAATGGTATGCTACTGCTTTTGAGACATAAATGACACTTTGTGACCATTGTCAACACTCTGCCAAGACACAAAAGGCAGTAAGAACATCCTGTCAGTTGGCACTCAGTGCTAATGTTAGCATGCTACCACCCGTCACTCTTTCAGTTAGCTGCCTAGCTAGCAGGCCGCCTGCTATCCACGCATCTTTCAGCCATATCCCATCCCCATAGTTTCCATCATGCAAACTAATGCCATTCACACCTCTCAAGCTGATATGCTAACTTTAGCCCCGTCATTCACATCCCTATGCATGTAATATAACTTGCAGCCATTCAAACTAATGTTAGCCCTCTACAATCCATATCTATATAAACAGCAGACTATCATTAGCCCTCTGTAATTCCCATCTCCCAGCCACGTGCGCTAACGCTATAGGCCCTCTCAGCCATCGAAGTCCTGGGAGCTCTTGGCGGATCCTTCGGGTCAGTCTCACACTGAGGGCTTCTCCACAAATCAAATACCACTGAACAATAAAACCTCATCTCCATCCTTGACACAGCATAAATATTCAGTTATCCAAGATGGCAACACCCCCTTACCTCTCTCTCTCGTCCACTCTCTTTCTGTTTTAGCTCTCCCTCCCCAACCTGTCCTCTTTCTAACCCATGCCCCATCCATCTATTTTTCTCACATTTTCTTTCTCTCTGTCTCTGTCTCTCTCTCTCACTCACTAACTGTTTTTCTCCTCTCTCACCATGTTCCTTTCTAACTTCTCCTCCTCTCTCACACATTTTCTTTTTCTTTATCTCCCTCTCTCTCTCTCTCTCTCTCTCCCATGACCTGCAGAGTTCCCCCACACATTGCATTAATATGAAAGGGGCAACCACTTCACAGCGATGGCCAAGTACAGCATGTATTATGAGGTGAAGACACCTCGCCTCCTCGGGGTCTATCTGCCTGCTATTTAGATTAAATTAATAAATAAACGTGTACCGTCATTCTCTGATACGGAGTGTGATTGAACATGGCAGGATTGCTCTCCTATTTTTAGATTTCTTTGAAAAGAATCAGTCAATTATTCTGTGGAAGAAAAAAAAAAAAAAAATCTGTTCTCTCCAGGGCTGGTGGTGCGGACAGGAGTTTCAGTCACGACTCTGAACACAACAGCAACCCTTTAGACTCCTGCCACTCCTTCCCCGGGGAGTAGACACACACACACACACAAATAAATAAAAACAAACACACACGGACACGTACACAGACACTCAAACAAAATCACACAGAGACCCACACACCCACTCACCCATGTAGGTATTGTTTATGTATTTATTTGTCTCTTTTCTCTACCATATAGTAGGATCTTAACCTGCAAATGCTGATGGCTGTGACAACATTGTTCCTCATCACCATAACCTGTAATTACATGCACACATATAAGGCAAACTAGCTCTGTCCACTTACTTTGTCTCTTTTCTTCCCCTCCTATTCTAGACAATCTCCACGGTTGGAAGCTGCCGCAGTCTTTTTCTACCCAATCTACCTGCACAAAACCTCTGCTTAGAGCTGCCCATTCCCACCAAACCATTTGCACAAATTCTACTCTGATTATAAAACATACTGTAGGCCACCCTGTTTACCCGTAATATAAACAAATCCATCATCAATCCATCATTGACATAGTTTTCTATTAGGACACTGTTTACCCACTAAGCTGCTCTACAATCAATACTTTGAATGCTGGGGTTCTCCATTTTTATCCACTATTCATTCTGTATATTCATGTATATACCTTCATCTATGTTTCTTGGAATCATGTATGTATCATGTACATATACCGCATGTGTGTGAATATGTTTTGTGTATGAATTTATCTGCTTGTTCCTGATTATCTCTTCTCATTTTCTCCTCCCTTCCCTTCTGCCCCCCCCCCCCTTTTCTATCTCTATCTCTCTACCCTGCCAGCCCGAAGCAGATGGGTCCCCCCTTTGAAGGAGTTTCTCAAGATGTCTTCCTGTTAAAAGGGAGCTTTTACTTGCCCCAGTCGCCTTAGAGCTTTCTCTAAGGGGTTCAGGCCCTGTGAAGTGGCTAGAGAAAAATGTAATTGTTTATTAGCACTTTATTAATGAAATAGAATTTAACTGAATTGAATTAATATAGTTTATATTCACAAATCAGGAAGAGACTTGCAACATCATCTCACTGGAACACACTCGAACAATAGCAGGTTTTATTCTCCATCACATCCATCGCACGCTAGTAAAGCCAGTCTTAGCTCTTATTTTTCTAAGCGTGTTTACTTTGCAAGGGACCTTGATGATGCTTAATACCATGGATACCAGTCAGTGCATGAGTGTAACACCTGTTGTGGAGTGTAGGAATATTGAAGGAAGTGCGTCATCCACGCTCCCACGGGCTAATTTACGACCTCCTCTATGTTTGATATGAAACGTAGCACTGCTGGGGAATAGCGGGTAAAAATGAACTGTCATCATCTAGCCTTGATTGTTTTTTCACATAAGAGGGAAAAAAAAATTTCAGTGAATATAACAAATAAAAAAAAACCATATGGGCCTTACTTGAGCGTTCTTAACCGACAAAAGACTGAACACATTAGCCAAATGAAATATCGGCTTTAATCAATCAACAGTGGTGTTGGTATCTTCATTTATCAAGTAATTACAACTGCCTTGAAGTCATTTAACCATGTGTTAGCAGCTTTATAGCAAAATTCAACTGTTGACTGTCGACTTTATGGTAATCCTAACGTTATCGAGAAATTAGCGAATTAGCAGTCTAATGTTGATGCTGTTGCTGGAGAAAATGTTTTGTGTTGTGCTTGGACTTGACGTCATGATCGAAGAGCAAGGCTGCGTCAGGTAGGTGCAGGGTAGGAAATTTACATATTTTTTAGGGGGCAATTTTTGCCCCCACTGACTGAAATCCAGGGGCATTTAAAATAAAATTGGGGGCCCTTTTTGAAACTTGTGAAATAACATTTAACTATGTTCAAAATAATAAACATACTTATTTAGGCTTAGAGTATATGGGGATTGTCATCAAAAGGCAATAATAAGACTATTAAGCAGTACTCTACAAATTCAAAGTGTTTTCTTAGATTTTTGGAACAAAAAACAAACAGAAAACATAAATCAGACAATCATATTCAATTGTATTCTTATTTCTTTGTGGTTATTTATTGTTATTATAAAAAATGTACACAACTATTAACAATTATAAGTTTTGTCTTTCTTTTTTATAATAATAACTTATTATATTTATTGATTTTTTTTACCTTTAATCATGTACCTACCATAGTACAGGAAATACAGATGGGACTAGTTAGCTAGCTTGCAAGCAAGCCTTTGTAGCTAACGCACTATCAGAGCTAGCTAACGTTAGCTAACTAACGTTTAACTAGCTGACGTTTAACTAGCTAAACCGAACTAAATCATAAATAAAAATATTATTATTACTAGTTATCATTCACTATAGGCGATGGCGTGTTGCTTGGCGCCGGGTGATAAACGGCCATGTATTTCTTTATGTTTTCGCTCCCCTTGATGGATTCAGTGTGCCTGTGCTGGATTGACAACGATTTGGCAACTCGTTGTCCACAAATCCGACATGCCTTGAAAAAAATATGCGTCTTTTTCTCGTCGTCGTCATCCTCCACCCCAAGCCAATCTAGCTTCAATTTTTCGAATGAAAATCGTATATTTTGGAACCTGAGATGGTGACGGAGACTGTGTTTGCTGATCCTCATTTCTCCTCACACTCGCAGTCACAGGTCTGATTAAGAAGCGCTCCATTTATCATTTTTGTTAGAATGTTCGGTTCTTCACGCACACGCAACAATCAGTCAAGGCGAAAATCTAAAACATTTTATGGCAACTGGACCGGGTCATATAGGCTACGATGTTTTTGACAAGTTCATTAAATTATTATTAGAGGAAATTATGGGGG
>NC_045171.1:14568492-14583492 GCF_900700415.2 Clupea harengus
ACACACAATTTTTTCTCTTTTTGGACATGGATGCTGATCCAGAGTTGTGTGTGTGTCTATATGTATATATATGTCTGTGTGTGTGTACTTGTGTCAGTGTATGTGTGCGTGTCAAGTACTCAACCTCAAATCCCCCCTCCCAAACACACACATGCAGACATGAAAACTGATTTAACACACAGCTATTTGGGCATTCCACACTCTGGGCCCAGAGAAGACAGGAGAAAATGGGTTCCATCCCATTGTCAAATTGCCTATGTGTGTGTGTGATTGTGTGTGATAAAGGCTCTCCAGTGTGAAAAGGGAAAACCTGTGTGTGTGTGTCTGTGTTTGTTTGTGTGTGTGTGTGTGTGTGTGTGTGTGTGTGTGTGTGTGTGTGTGTGTGTAGGCAACGGTGGTTTCCCTGTGTGTCTGTGTTTGTTTGTGTGTGTGTGTGTGTGTGTGTGTGTGTGTGTGTGTGTGTGTGTGTGTGTGTGTAGGCAACGGTGGTTTCCCTGTGTTTGGTTAATTAGCATCATAAGTGAGTCACCTCACATGGGTTTACACAGTGATTCACCTGCTGACAGTGGGTTTGCTAAATTGGTCTGTATATGTGTGTGTGTGTGTGTGTGTGTGTGTGTGTGTGTGTGTGTGTGTGTGTGTGTGTGTGTGTGTGTGAGTGTGTATGTGTGTATATGTGTGGGCAGTCCCTTGGCACACCCCTCCACCCCCTCATGTGTGTGTGTGCTCAGCACACAGAACAGCAGGTGTGGGGCACCTTTCTAATCACACTTTGGCCGACTGCGTAAATATCCACAAATTTTGGGTATTTCTTGGCGTGATTCGCGGATGCAAAGGAAAGCTGAGAAAATGACTTGGCATGCTCTCGCACGTGGAGTAGTGATATGTGCAACTCACGAGGATCGACCCCATGCAAGGAAACACCGTTTTAAGGCAGAGTCTCTGATCCGATGTGGCGAAAGGTTGTTGATATTTAAGGTCAACTTACAATCAAATGACCCCCCTCCCTTCCGTGCTCCTGAAGCACAGTATAGATTGACTGGGTCTGTGTTTATGGCTCCGGTCCGAACCACCATGTTTGTTTCCCATTTACAGCCAGAACTGTGTCCGAACACCGGAGAGAGAGCAAACACTGAACAGACAGCTGGAGGACTGTGAGGAGCGAAAAGTGTATGGGATTAGAATCGCACACTGTACCTTTAACAACTCCATTCGAAAAAAAGTCGTAAATTGAAAAGTTAAAAAAAAAGTAATTAAAAGACATTGGGAATCTCCCAACTTAAATGAGTGTTCTTCCGTCATGCTATGCACTTTTAGTCGGCACTGAGGGGATTCCTATGCTGGCGGTCCTTGAGGGGTTTCTCGCATAGCTTGTTAAATTACCCAGAGTAAGCCTCCCGAGGCGCTAACTCTCAGAACTAAATAAAACAATCAGATCGCATCGGCTTCGTTAAGAGAGACAGTACACGGGGTAAACACTAAACGCAAACATCGGAGCAAATTACTTTAATCTTTATCCACATCTTCATGTGAATCGCTCTCACAAGACACGCACATACACACACACACAGATATACACACACACAGACAAACAGACACACACACCCAGACATAAACACACAATTAGAATTTTGCCTTTTTCAAGCTGCACGCTGATCCAGAATTGTGTGTGTGTATGTGTGTGTGTTTGCTGCCTGGATTCCATACCACTCTGATGCAGCCCTGTTCTGTGTGTTTCTCCATCTTCCTCTGCTCTACACACCCTGTGTCTATTCAATAGCGGCCAAGCTGCTCAGTGATGCTCTTGACTACCTGACCACACCTAGATCAGCTAACCAAGAGCATGGCTAGCACACTGACTTGTGTAATAGACATGTCTGGAGAAGGAAACAATAGAGAAGATACACAAAGGCTCTGACAGCCTGGAAACCTGCTTCACTGTGGAGAGAACTCTGTGTGTGTTTGTATGTGTGTGTGTGTGTGTCTGTCTGTGTGTGTGTGTGTGTGTGTCTGTGTGTGTGTCTGTGTGTGTGTCTGTGTGTGTGTCTGTGTGTGTGTCTGTGTGTGTGTGTGTGTCTGTGTCTGTGTCTGTGTGTCTGTGTCTGTGTGTCTGTGTCTGTGTGTCTGTGTGTGCGTGTGTGTGTGTGTGTGTGGTTGTGTGTGGTTGTGTGTGGGTGTGTGTGTGGTTGTGTGTGTGTGTGTGTTAGGGTGACTAATCAGTCTCTTCAGCGCAGACAGTTCCAAAGACCACAAAGATGCTAGCGAGGAGTGGAGAGGAGAGGAGAAGAGAGAAGAAGAGAGGAGAGGAGAGGAGAGGAGAGGAGAAGAGAGGAGAGGAGTGGAGAGGAGAGGAGAGGAGAGGAGAAGAGAGAAGAGGAGAGGAGAAGAGAGGAGAGGAGAGGAGAGGAGTGGAGAGGTATGTGCTGCGTGACACATACCTTGAAGCCTGTGATGACTGAAAAAGATGCGATAAAAAGAGGAGGAGAGGAGGAGTGGAGTGGAGAGGAGAGAAGAGGAGAGGAGGAGAGGAGGAGAGGAGGAGTGGAGAGGAGAGGAGTGGAGTGGAGAGGAGAGAAGAGGAGAGGCTCGTCACTGCTGACAACAGAAGTGTTACATCAGGAGTGACGAGACCCACCTGAACAGGGCCGCTCTGACCTTGAGGAATAGTTTTCATTTCTCACACACACACACACACACACACTCCTCTCCCAAACATGCACAGACAAACACAACTCTCCACATCAACGCACTGAAAGCCCTGCTCATCGATGCAAGAGCCCACCCTCCATCCCCGAACACACACACACACACACACACACGCACACGCACACGCACACGCACACGCACACACACACACACACACACACACACACACACACACACAGCTACACATAGGCACACATAACTCCTTATCAAAAGACCGAAAGCCCTGTGCATCAATGCACACACACTGAGAACTTGCAACAACCTCAGGATGACGAAAGCATCGACTGCTCACAAACAAGCACGGATACACACACACATACATACACACACAGAGAGGGACAGAACCTCAAACACATACACAAACACACACAGACACACTCAAACAACCTCAGGATGACGAAAGCATCGAACGCTCCCCAAAAATAGGCTGAACTTGCCATCCTCTAGGGAGTGCCAAGGAAAAGCGAGCTTCTTCTCTTTTCTATCCGTTCCTCCCCCAAGTATCGCCTTATTTCTGGTTACCCTTATTTATGTTCCACGAGTCTGTTTTTAGCTGCGCTGAGACGCCTATGAAAAAAAGAAAAAAAAGAAAACAGAATTGAAATAAAACACCTTAAAATATTAATGTCTCTCCTTCAGAAGACACACCACACAGTAAGGCGTCT
This sequence comes from Clupea harengus, assembly GCF_900700415.2. Taxonomy (NCBI): domain Eukaryota; kingdom Metazoa; phylum Chordata; class Actinopteri; order Clupeiformes; family Clupeidae; genus Clupea; species Clupea harengus. The sequence goes on from NC_045171.1 coordinate 14,571,864, forward strand.
TCAGAGGAGAGGAGAGGAGAGGAGAGCAGCACAGCAGTGTGCTGGCCCTTTAAGAAGGCCGACTTCTGGAGCAGAATTGATGGATGTTCAAGCTCCTGGAGGGATTTGGCTATAATGGGCTTGGCATTTGCAATGGTGATTGACACAGGTGTGGAAGTGAGTGAGTCATACACATTGATATTTCATACAGAGTGATGTCGGCTTCGCCCTCTCACCCCGGCTCGGCTAGGCTAGGCTAGGCTAGGATCCTCTCAGGCCAGGCCATCTGAGAACAGACAAGAGAGGAGAGGAGTGAAGAGGAGGGGAGGAGAGCAAAGGAGAGAAAAGGAGGAGAGAAAGAGGTGAGGCGGGGAGAGGAGAGGGGAGAGAGGAGAGAGAATGAGGAGAGATGGAAGAGAAAAGAGAGGAATAGAGAAAGAGAAAGAGAAAAAAACAAGATAAAGGCAGAGGGAGGAGAGGGAGAAGAGAGACACTGAGACACATCTTTGAGTATGACATCAAAAACCTGTCTGACAGACCAAACACCCCCCCCCCCCCATACATCTCTGCACAATGGCAATGTGTGTGTGTGTGTGTGTGTGCATGTGTGTGTGTGTGTGTGTGCGTGGAAATGACACCAAAGAGTTTCAACTCTGATGTCAGCCATGCCAAAAGCCTCTCAGGTTAGAGACAGGCCAGGCAGACCTCATGCCTGTCTGTCTCTCAGGAGGAGAGTGCTGTCTGTCTATCAGGAGGAGAGTGCCGTCTGTCTATCAGGAGGAGAGTGCTGGACAAAGGCAGCCCATTTCCCTCCACAGTCAGAGCCCTCCTTCCAATGGGCAATAGAGAGTGGGCCATTTAGAGCCCTCATGTTGACCTGCCTTTGCTCTGCTTACACAGAGGACTCAGTCTCACCACCAGTCCTCACCAGAACACCGGCAAAATCCAATAAAAGACCGCCTCAGGCTGCAGTAACTGCCTTCGCCAGCAGAGGGAACAGGAGAGTTAGGAGTGGTGGAAGCGGAGGGAGAGAGAGGGAAGGAGAGAGGAGAGAGAGAGAGAGAGAGAGAGAGTGTGTCCTCAGCCCTCTCTGAGCTTTGGGCGACAGACCCACCCACGACCCTGCCAGTGCTGTTATAACACACACACACACACACACACACACACCCCCACACACACACACCCCCACACACACAAAAGCTGGCTGGTATCTCTGTCTTACTCTTTACTGGAGGTGAAGGGTGGTGGCAGGGGCTATCCCATTAAAGCCCAGAGAGGAAGAGGAGAGGGAGAGATGGATAAAGAGAAGAAGACAAATAAGTCTATCCCACCCCAGCCAGAGAAGGAGGAAGAGAGGGATAGAGAGACAGGGTAAAGATAGAGGAGGAAGAGAGGGATAGAGAGACAGGGTAAGGATAGAGGATGGTAGAAATGGGGCAAAAGCGTTGACCTCATGGCAACAGGAGAAGGGCGGGGGAACGTGAGAGAGGGAGGGAGAGAGGAGTGTGTGTGTGTGTGTGTGTGTGTGTGTGTGTGTGTGTGTGTGTGCGTCCTGGGGCCTAGGTCAGTTACAGCAGGGGAGCTAAAATATCAGCCGGGGATGCTGGCAGATATCCCCTTACACTGCTGCTCCGTGGGCAGCGGCAGAGGAGACACACACACTGGAACACGATCACTCCACACCAGCACACCGTTGCCATGGCAGGGTGGCTGTTTTAAAGGATGAGAAGGGGATGTATATAAGAGGTGGTGTATGTATACGCCGTATGTGTGTGTGTGTTAAACTGTGTGTGTGTGTGTGTGTGTGTGTGTGTGTGTGTGTGTGTGTGTGTGTGTGTGTGTATGTATGTGTGCGTGTGTGTGTGTGTGTTAAACTGTGTGTGCGTATGTGTGTGTGTGTGTGTGTGTATGTGTGTGTGTGTGTGTGTGTGTGTGTGTGAGGGTGTGTGTGTGTTCTTTCTTTCTTACCCTGTTTGCTGTGGTGCCACATGCTTCAGTCTGAGACTGGGCCTGCAGCTCATTTGTACTGCCGCTAATGGAGCGCATGTATTTTATGCCCCGTGCACACTTCGCCTCGAGCTGTTGGTTAAAAAGCTGCTCATGATTGATGGCGGAGCAGGGTGTGTGTTTGTGTATGTGTGTTGGGGGGGGGGGGGGGCTGTTAGCAACGGCACAGCTTTACGGTTGAGCAGAGACCAGCCGTGATTCCCCCAGTCACCCCTGCAGTGATGGCAGCGGCACCGCAGACGGGGTAAAATGGGGGAGAGACGACCAGACGTTTAAAAAATGTAAATAACGCTAACGACTTGCGCGGCAGCCTGGTCGCGTAGTCGGCCTTGTCTCTTTTCCACCGCTAGCGTACAAGGAGATTCCTTTGACCAAAGGAGCCTCATTTGCCTTTGTCTCTCTTCCCCACTCCTGTCCGAGTAGCTCTTGTCTGAGTAGCTCTTGTCCAATTGAAAGACGGACTGAGTGTTGCGGCGAATTGAATCTTGGAAATCTCATCAATTCATTCATCCCTCCGCTAAGTTCCTTTTCATTTTGGACACGCTAATCAGCTGATGACTACACCGCGCTCCTGACGGCTAGCCGACCGTGACCTTCCCCCAACCCACACCCCCACCCTGAAGACGTAATTTGATTTGTTTGATGGCTAGACCCAATGACTGATGATAGCTTACTCATAAGCGATGAGTGTGTAGCAGAGAACAGACACACATACATACACACACACACATACGCACACATGCAGACACACACAAATACACACGCATACACACACACACAGAAAAGCACCAGAAACACACACACACACACACACACAAATACACACACACACACACATACACACACACGCACACTCTGGCCTCAGCTGAGGCTCTCAGCACACTCCTGAAGGGGCGTCTATAACAGTACCCCATGCATGAAATGAGCATTGACAACTTACCCAAACAGGATGTGGAGATAGGTGTAGCTGCTGTGCTGTAAATCTCATTTTAATTTGTTGACTTTTTTACACTGTTGTTTGGTCTCGTAACAGCTGTCCGCACTCAAACAGCTGTCGTTTACTACGGATGGTTACTGATGGATCATGGTACGCCTGTCGTTTTCGGGACAATCATACTGTCCGACTAACATCTTAATCGGTGCGCCACTTTCGCTGTCAACACCTCATTAGCCACGACCGTGAGCGCTATGACACCGCGACAGACCACCATAAGGATAATGAGGAAATAGCAGTGCGTCTTTGTCATCGCAAAAGCTTCCTAAGAATGCTAAAACACACACACACACACACACTCACACACACGCACATCTACTCACACCTGACTTTGGTTTTTAAGGGGTGCAATAAGGGGTCTGAAGGCAGGTTGGAACAAAGTGTGGGATGGCTTCAGAAAGTGTGTGTGAACACAAGAGCTGAAAGGGGAAATCTTGTGAATACTTTTCTTAAGCCCGTAGTCACAGTCATCAGCCCTCCACTCACCAGTTGAATGGTTTCAAGAAAACAAAAGGCTAACCCAGAAAGAGGTCTGAGCTCCTGAGTGCATTTCTGTGTGTGTGTATGTGTGCGTGAGAAAGAGTGTGAGCGTGTATAGGTGAATGAGAGTTTGTGTGTGTGTGTGTGTGGGAGAGAGAGTGTGTGTATAGGTGAGCGTGAGTGTGTGTGTGCATGTGTGTGTGCGTGTGCGTGTGTGTGTGTGAGAGAGAGAGTGTGTGTATAGGTGAGTGTGAGTGTGTGTGTGTGTGTGCGTGTGTGAGAGAGAGAGAGAGAGAGAGTGTGCGTATAGGTGAGTGAGTGTGTGTGTGTGTGAGAGAGTGTGTGTGCATATAGGTTGGTGTGAGTGTGTGTTTCTATATGTGAAAAAGTGTATGGGGAAGATCACCAGGCTAACAACACAGACATGGTGGAGGACCAGCCTTCTGTCAGTTTGTGGGGTGATTAGCCCAGCAGACAACAGGAAAAGCCCGGGGCAATTACTGTGTCAGGAGAGGTATTTGGTTTTTGTTTGTTTTTGATGCCACAGGGGCACATGTGCCCTCTTGCCCTGACTCTCTGGAGGAACACACCTGTGTGTGTGTGTTTGTGAGAGGGGGGGGGGGGGTGTCAACGCGTAATAAAACACAACCTGTTTCTGTAAAGCATTTAAGAGCCGCACATTAGGGCGCTTTGACTGTAGGATTAGTGAAGACATCGACTACAGACAGGAGCGAATAAGAAACGCTTCAGGGCAGATTTTTCTCCCTCTAAAATGGGCCTTTCCTATTTATTGACTAGATCTCTTCCATTCTGTTCTCGTTCCACAATGCTACCAGGGATAGAAACCGCAAAACACTCCTTCACCATTCACCCTCCATGTAGATGTGGACTCTGAGGCGGAGTTGGGCTTGAACTTGACACAGATACTGCAGCGCCATGCCACATCTGGGCCAGAACCGGGCCAGAACCGGAATGGACCATTCCAGATTCTTCCCTTTCCTATCACAAACATGGGATTAGAATGTTGGTGAACGGAAGGTTCCATTTGATGATTTCTATGGTATAATTCTGGAATGGGCCTGGGAAAAACTCACTCCTCAAAGGGTTAACTCTGCAGCCCCTGATCCCCCTGCCCAGCGCAGACAGTTGAAGTCTTACTGAGGAAGATCCAGCAGCCCTTTAAGACCCAGTAATCCCATGCCATTGGGTCCACTTCACTGGCAGGTCTAAGCCAGCCTGATGAATGGAAATAAAGGAATACCTGCTGCTGTGAAGGTGAGGAGAACATCTTAAGGGGAAGGGGATGGCGCTGGGCTTGTACAGTGTGTGTGTGTGTGTGTGTGTGTGTGTGTGTGTGTGTGTGTGTGTGTGTGTGTGTGTGTATGTGAGAGAGATTGTGCATGGCTGTAATTGTCCATGATTGTATGTATGTGTGTGTGTGTGTATGTGTGTGTGTCTTCGCAACAGAACTTGAGTATGTGTGTGCCTGTCAGTGTGAGTGTAACTGTGTGACAAAGTGTGTGTGTCTGAGTGCTTCAGCACCAGCCACCAACCAGCCCTCTTAATCTCCAGGTAGGACACACACATCACAGTTACGTCCTCACTTCCTGCTGACTAGATTATCCTGCGAACACACACACTCTCTGCCTGGCATTAAATAAACAAACAGAACCGCCCACAACAAGCTCCCAACACAGAGGGAATTCCACCCGGACCGGGCCGAACTCCAGCACTGATGAAACATGCAGAAGAGCAAAAACAAACTCAGGCACTGTTTTTCTATCCATGGACATTACCCCTGACACACACACACACACACACACACACACACACACACACAAACACACACACACACCCCTGACATTACACCTCATCTCTTATTTAAAGAGCATGTTCCACTGTGCACACGTGCACACACACACACAAATACTCATTCACTTTCAGATAGAATCATACATACACATTCATGGATGCACACATATGCATACACACACACACACACACACACACACACACACACACACACACACACACACAGGAAGGCAGAGCGGACACAGAGGAAATGTTCACTGCGGGGGAGAAAGAACACGAGCAGAACTTGGTAAAACTTGCAGAAGTCTCGCAGATGGCATATTTTATGAGACGGACGATAAAACAACACAGCAATACAACAAAAACCTGCCGATAAGGAAACACAAACACAAACATTCACTCTCACAAACACACACACAAACACACACACACACACACATACACAAACACACACACATCAGCTCAGACAGCCCTGTGCAAGTGAGTTAATGGCGGAGGTGAGGGGGTGTAGAAGGAGGAGAGAGCGAGGGACAGATTGAGGATTGTGTGTGTGTGTGTGTGTGTGTGTGTGTGTGTGTGTGTCTGTGTGTGTGTGTGTGTGTGTGTGTGTGTGTGACGGAGATAACTTGAAGATATCAGACCCATTGATTCCTGCTGCACTTTCACGGCTGGTTGGCCGCCTCATCGGGCCGATGAAGTCTTTAATCTAATGGGGCTGTGATGGGACGCACTCTGACACACTGTGTGACACACACACACACACACACACACACACACACACAGTCTTTAATCTAATGGGGATGTGATGGGACGCACTCTGACACACTGTGGGCTGCGGCCCGCTGCTCCAGACAGAGAGGGACTGGAGGATTCCCCTCCCACACACACACACACACACACACACACACACACACACACACACACACACACACACACACACACACAAACACACACACAAACACACACAGGCACACGCACACACACAGATTCACATGATAAACACATTAACATATACTGACAAAGATAAACATCCTAACACACACATATACAAACACACTCATACTCATACCCACACACACACACACACTCATACACGCACAAACAGATACACACACGCAGGCCCACATGATTAACACACTAACATATAGACAAAGATAAACACACTCATATACAAACATACTCATACACGCACACACCCACACGCACAAACACATACACACACATGCACACACTCTCACTCTCACACACACACGTACGTGAACGTTCACGCACGTTCACGGACAGACACGCGCACACACACACACACACGCACACACACACGCACACGCACACGCACACGCACACGCACACACACACGCACACACACACTCACACACACAAATACACACACGCGGTGGAGAGCCCCAGGCTGGGGATTTATCTGGCGCTGCGCACCCCGTCCATGTCGCTGGGTGTTAGCTACAGCATCGACCGTGTCTGTCTACACCTCCCCCACAGCAAAGCCCCCCCAACACACACACACACACACACACACACACACACACACACACACACACCTTATGAAGGAGAAAGAGGGAAGGCCATCCCTAACACACACACACCCTTATGGAGGGGAAAGAGGGAGACAAGCGATAAAAAGGAAGAGAGGGAGATAGAGAGATGAAAAGAGAGAAAGGGGAAAACAGGGGAATGGAGAGATGGACAGAGAAAGACAGAGAGAGACGGAGAGATGTGGAGAGAGAGAGGTACACCACCTCCCCCGAAGGAGAGGCCCCTGACTGCCTGATCCCCCCCACCACCCAACATCACACACAGTCCAATATGGAGGAGAGAGGGAGAGGTGGAGAGAGATGGGGGGACAGAGAGAGGGGGGAGAAAAGAGATGCAAGGGAGAGATAGACAGAAGGATGTAGGGGATAGATGGAAAGAGAAGAGGAAAGAGAGATGGAAAGAGAAGGGGAGATAGAGAGAAAAAAATGAAAGAGAGAGAGAGTGAGAAAGATGGAGAGGAATGGTGAGATAATCAAAAAGTGTGTAAAAGAGTGTGTAAAAACAGACAGAGGGACACAGCGAGGGAGGGAGGAATGCAACGGAAAAAAGATGGTGGCCACACAGGACACAGAGGAGAGAGAGAGAGAGAGAGAGAGAGAGAGAGAGAGAGAGAGTAATTAGTGTGTTACAGACCAGACCGCCAAACCCTTCCTGTTTTTTTCTGTTTTCTAGCCCCTGCATATGGAGATTCATCACTCCTGATTCCGTCATTATCCCTCTAAAGAGTCACACACACTCACACACTCGTACAACACACACATCTGTTTGTGACAGCGGGGCATAATCAACCAGGAGACACATAGCTAGAGAGACACACACTGGCACAAACAAACGAGCTCATATGTCCCGGTATACACACACACACACACACGCGCGCGCACACACGCACACACGCACACATGCGCACACATGCGCACAAACACACAAACACACACACAAAGAAAGAGTCATATTCATGCACACAGAAACATATGTTCATATTTCTTTTTCCAAACTCAGTGACAAACTTGCTTGGAAAAGTTTATAATGCCCACACAGCGAGGAGAATGGTAAGAAAAGCCAAACATCCCCAAGGATCGCTGTTAGGAAGTTGCCTCTTGGGACCACCAAGTCTCCAAAACTACCATCAGCACCCCCACGATAACAGATTAGGAAAAGAAGCCGATCCTGTCATGTAACACCAAGCGTAAGCGCCTGGAGTTTGCTGAACGCTACTGGGGCTTTGACCGGAACTGTGTTCTATGGTCAGATGAAGCAAACATTTTTGAAGACTGAAGGTGGGTTTGGTGTAAAAAGAATGACTATACTGAAAAGAGTCCCACTGTTAGGTGTGCTGGAGGGTCTGTGAGGTTGTGAGGCTCTTTTCCCTCCAAAGGCCCTGGGAACCTCCTTAGGGTATGTGGGCATCATGGCCTCCATGAAATACCAGGACATTTTCAATCAAAGTCTAGCTGCCTCTGCCAAGAAACTAAACCGGGGTCGTCGTTGGATCTTCCAGGACAATGATCCAAAACATATGTCCAGATCAACACAAAATCAAGCTTCTGCTATGGCCATCTCAGTCCCCTGACCTTAACCCCCAAACCTGTGGGGTGAGCTGAAGAGGAGAGTGCACAGGAGAGGACCTAGCACCCCGGACGCTCAGGAGAGGACCTAGCACCCCGGACGCACAGGAGAGGACCTAGCACCCCGGACTCTCAGGAGAGGACCTAGCACCCTGGACGCTCAGGAGAGGACCTAGCACCCTGGACGCTCAGGAGAGATTCTGTGAAGAGGAAGGGTTTCAGTTTCCCTGGTCTGTATTCTCCAACCGCATAAGAGGTTAGAGGACAAGACTCAGAGGTGTTTGATTGGCAAGGGGAAGCTGTACAAAGTATTAAATGCAGGGGTGACAAGAACTGTGGCACATGTGGAGTTCTTTTTTTTCTCAGAATTAATTTACTTCAATTAAAAAAGTTGGATTTTTCCTCATGTTTTTCAGTGTGACATTAAGCTAATACACCAGAAGGTGACTTGTTATAATCCTTTTTTACTCATCTTTACCAATACAAAACACACACACACACACACACACACACACACACACACACACAACCACACACACACACACAGAAAGAGAGCCTAGGGGTGGTAGAGTGGTGGGCAGGCAGGGAGAGAAGAGAGAGGGTGAGCAGTAATGACCTACTCAGGCAGCACAGCTGAACCAGGTACAGAGGCTCTAGAGAAGTTTGTGTGTGTGTGTGTGTGTGTGTGTGTGTGTGTGTGTGTGTGTGTGTGTGTGTGTGTGTGTGTGTGTGTGTGTGTGTGTGTGTGTGTGTATGTGTGTGTGTGTGTGTGTGTGTGTGTGTGTGTGTTAGAGAGAGAAAGAAGTGTCATCCACCCCAGCCCTGATTTACCTCCACTGTCCTTTTCCTTTAGTTTCTCCCCTTTCCCTCTCTCTCTCTCTTTCTCTCTCTCGCTCTCTCTATCCCTTTTACTCTCTCTCTTTATCTATCGCTTTCTATCTCTCTTTCTATCCCTCTCACTCGCTCACTCGATAGATGTGACTGCAAATATCGCCACATTTTTTGCATCATCACTGTTCTTACTCCTCGTCATCTCGTCTTTCTCACCACTGTCCCTATCATCCTCGCCACCATCATCATCATCTTCATCCTCACCACCATCATCATCATTATCATCATTCTTACAATTATCACAATCAGCATTATCATCATCGCCACCAGTAATATCTTCACCACTACCACCATCACCAAAAACACCAACAGCTTCACCATCATCATCATCATAATCACTAAGTTCTTCACCATCACCATCATCATCATAGTCTTTTGTGACGTGTCTTTAGCACTCTGTGATGAGAGCACAACTTTCCAGAACACTCCATTACAGTAAATGAAGACTCAAACCATAGACATCATCAACGTCCTAGATGGCCACAAACACACACTCACATTAGCCTTAACCACAGACATCATCAACCTCTTAGAATTCCACATTGCTGCAAATACACACTCAAACCAGGCCCAACCACAGACATCATTATTTACCTCCCAGAACCATAAATGACTGAAAAGATGCAGTCCAACGGGACTGATCATCAGGCTCACCATAACTGTAAATACACACACACTGATTTCCATTGTTAATAAAAAAAGAAATGAAGATGATACAGATATGTATCTTTTTGCCCACTGATGAGACCTTTCTTCCCCTCTAGCTGCCATGGTACAAGATGGCCTAAATGAGTCTCCCCTTTGAAGGGAGTTGGGGGCTTCAGCTCTGACTAATGTGCTCTTAACAAGAACAAAAACCTAAGCCAAGCCGTAACACACAAAAAAAAATGAAGTAAGAGAAGACAAAAAAAAAAAAAAAACAGAATCAGGGTCATGTTTGATACAAGAGCTTTATTCAGAGATGATGCTGCTGCAGTCGGTTGGCCGGGTCCTCTTAAAGACTCAGCCCCTGCTAAGCGGGTAGGGGGGAATAAGGGCAGCACTGGAGCCATGCAACAGAAACAATACATACTATATATATCCTTAATGAAATACCAGGCAGGGTCAGAGGAGATGGGAGAGGAGAGGAGGACACGGGGAGAGGCCTTAAGCTGATTTACAAAATATAAAAGGAGGGAGAGAGAGAGAGAGAGGGAAAGAGGGAGTGGGGAAGAAAGAGAGAGAGAGGGGGCAGAGGGAGGGAGAGAGACAGGGAAGGAGAGATAGGAAGGGAGAGCGTGAAAGATAGAGTGAGAAGAGCAAAAGAGTGTGGGAAAAGATAGTGGAGACAGATATAGTAAAGGAGATAAAGAAGAGAGAGGGAATTTAGAGAGAAAGAGAGAGAGAGAGAGGGGTGAAAGCGTGACAGAAAGGACACGGTGAAGAAGAGACAGACAGAGAGAGAGGCAAATAAAGAGAGAGAGCGATAGGCAGTGGGAAAAGAGAGAGAAAGGGAGAGGCAGAGAGGGAGAGAGGGAGAGAGGGATGGCTTATGGACCTGAAGGTGAATTTCATGGCAGTAAATGAGAACAAAAGGGGGAAAAGGGGCCGAGTCCATTAGGACGTGTAAAGGGAGGGGGGGGGTGGGGTGGCGATTAAATGAAGACTTCCCCTCCCTCCGCCCACCGATGAAAGAGTGATAACAGAAGAGAGAGAAATGAGGGTGAAAAAAGAAAGAAAAAAAAGAAAGAAAGAAAAGGCCAGACAAGACAAGGAGTGGATTTTGGACTTCTTGCGGGCTGTTTTGACAATGTCCCGAAAAGACACAAAAAGAGTGGGGGTGGGGAGAGAAGGGAAGAGAGTGTGTGTGTGTGTGTGTGTGTGTGTGAGAGTTTTTGTGTGTGTGTCTGTGTGTGTGTGTGTGTAACACTTCCACAGCGGATTTCAGACACTTTCCTGGTATCCAAGCAGCATGACTAGAAAAATCAGCTCGTATACAAATATAAAGAAATGATCCAACAACTAACTAGCCTCCATGAAACAGACACAATTTTAAGTAAATTCTTGGCCTGCTCAAGAGAGGACTGAATCCAATTAAGCAGTATTTTAATGTCTAATGAAGACAACGTGATCAATGGATAGAGGGCAAGAGGCCATGGCAAGATAATCTCTTTCGTTGTGCATCACAAACAGACATCTTTGCTGTACACAAGACCTGCAGACAGACCCATAAAATGTGAATTGTGCCTGTGTGTGGGGGTGGAGGGCAAGTGCTAGGTCCACATTCATAGGCTAGTATCTATAGACTGGGTGCTCTCTGGTGAGATCCAGTAAAGGGGCCTGTTGACCCTGGTGAGGCCCAGTGTTGGGG
>NC_045171.1:14593492-14660992 GCF_900700415.2 Clupea harengus
ATGTCGTCGTCCCCCCCCCCCCCGGTTCTGGCCCCGCTCTGGAGCACACGTGTTCAGAGCAGCTCTCTGTCATTACAGACCGAATGGAGCCCGTTCCAATTAGCTCAATCAGTGCTGAGCTCGGCCACATACTCACTCACTCAGTCTCACTGAGTCATCCGCAGAAAAAAACACTGTCTGCTTTCTCTCCTCTCTCTCTCTCTCTCTCTCTCTCACATTTTCTCCCCCTCTTTCTCCCTCACTGCAGCTCCTCGCTCTCTCTCTCTATCCTACTTTCTCTCTCACACAGACACCCCAAGCCTGTCTCTCTTGCCCCCCCCTCACCCCCCTCTCTAACTGTCCCCCTCTCTCTAACTCTTTCTCTCTTTCTCTCTCTCTCTCTCTCTAACTCTTTCTATCTCCCTGTCTAACTGTCGGGCCTCACCCTAACTCTTTCTCTATCCCCCTTTTCTTGATGCTGCCATTTGAGAGAGAAGAGATGTCTGTGACCAGTGATGCAGTGAAGAGACAGTGACTCAAGACAAGAAGGTGGGAGTGAGAGAGAGAACAATAGATGGAGAGAGAACATGCAAGAGAGAGAGAGAGTGAGGGAGAGAAACATAGATGGAGAGAGAACATGTAAAGAGAGAGAGAGTGAGGGAGAGAAAAATATATGGAGAGAGAACATGCAAGAGAGAGAAGAATATATGGAGAGAGAACATGTAAAGAGAGAGAGGGGGGAGGGAGAGAGAAAGGGAGAGAGACAGAGAACAGAATATTTAGAGAGAGAGTTATTTGGAGGAAAGGTGAGAAAGTGAGAGAGAGAGAGAGATGGAGGGAGGAAGAGAGAACGAGAAAGCGAGATGGAGAGACAGCGAGCAAAGACAGAGAGGGAGATGGACATGGACGCAGACTTGAAGATTTAGGAGAAAAGAGTTGGAGGGAGGAAGAGGGAGGAGAAAAAAGTGAGAGAGAGAGTGAGAGTGTGTGTGTGTGTGTGTCTGTGTGTGTGTGTGTGTGTGAGAGAGACAGAGAGAGCGAAACGGAGATGTCCGGCTGACCTTCTGTGAAGTGACTGTGTTTCCTGCTTATTGACACCTCTGCTCCTCACGCCAGATCAATGGTGACGATGGAGGAAAAAGGCTTGAGGAAGGAGAGGAGGGAAAGATTTTCTCCACTCGGCTGAAAGGTTATGGCCGTGGCCATCGCAAGAGGCTCAATAAGATTTCTCTCTTTTTCTCGCTCAGGTCGACTTGACTGAACTGAGCTGGGCCAAACACAGGAAAGGATGAAGAAGTGAAATAACAATGACAATGGTAGATACTGAACAGTCACATACACAGCTTCATACACTCTGCTGTGCCCTAAAACAAACCAAGCCAAACACCGATGCTGTCTCCAAAAACACACACACACACAAAAACGCACAAACACAAGAACAGCTTCACACACTCTGCTGTGCCCTTCAACCTGTTCTCTCTGTTAAACAGTAAACAAACCAAACCAAACACTTATCAGACACCGATGCTGTCTCCAAACACACAGACACAGACACACACACACACACACACAAACACACACAGTCCCCACTGTTTGTCCCTACGCTTCTTTTCTGCGGAAAGCCTCATTATGGAAATAAGCCGCAATAAATGATGGGGTATGATGACTCGGATGAGGCGGCGCCTGCGGACTCAGGCCTTTCATATGCAGACCCTACCAAGGACACGCCTGAGCGGTGAGTCATCCACCTTCCCAGCTGTCCATGGGGCACCAGCCTCATCTGCATGCCTCCGCACTCACTTGCTCACTCGCTCGCCCGCTCACTCGGTCACGCACGCTGGGCACCAATGTAAATATTGTAATAAAAGCCTCTGTAATAACTTGGCTCCCGTGTCTTGAAGAAGAGGCAAGAGAGAGAAAGAAGGAACAAATGATTTATTGATTTTTAATTTTTTTTGTCTTCTACGCCACTTTTTGCAATATTGTTCAACGTTGAAGTGGAGGTGCTCCAATAAACGTTATTAAAACAACATTTCAGGTGCCGCATCTCACGCCGTTACTCAACCAACACCCCCCCCCCCCCCCCCCCCCCCACCCCCTAGGTTCATTTGTCTTTCCTTTCTCTCTCTCTCTCTCCATCTGTGATATGCAGTCTCCTTCCATGGCGTCGGTGTAGTTGGGGTATTGCGTCTGTATGTAAATTGTTGTCGTAGAAAGTTGCCCTATGCTACGTATATGACGGTTCAATAAAGTGGTTAATTTTCTCTTCGCCTTTTCTTTCTCTCCATCCATTTTTTCTTCATCCTCTCTCGTTGTTAGTAGTGTTAGAGTAACAAGAGTAGTGCTCTTCCTCCGTTGTCATGGCGCATCAGCATCAAAGTGGTGGGTGGTCAGGATGTGTGACGGAACTGTGACGTGACACGGGAGTCACAGAACTGTACTGTCTGCTGAGTGTGTGTGTGTGTGTGTGTGTGTGTGTGTGTGTGTGTGTGTGTGTGTGTGTGTGTGTGTGTTCTGTGTGATGAAGCTTTATAATGGTGCTTAGTGACATGATGACAGCAAAAAGTGTCAGAGGTGGTGTGTATGTGTGTCTTGAGATATGTGTGACATAGTAAGTGAAAGTGTGATGCAGCTTAGCGTGACAGAGTTAAGTAATGGTGTTGTGCGACATAACTTAAATACAGAATGACGCTGTATGAGAGAGATGTGTGTGTGTGTGTATATGTTGGGAGATGTGTGACGGATCAGTGTGTGCCTGTGCCGTGTGTCAGAGCTGCGTAAGAGAGCGTTTTTTTTCTCAGACTTCATGAGGAGGAAGACACAGCCCAACTTGTTACATTATTCAGGAAACTTGGGTAAACTCTGGGCCTCTAGTTTCCGCTCTCCTCCTCCTCCTCTTCCTCCTCCAGTCTTCTCATCTCTCCTCATCCCGCAGTCTCAGGCAGTGCAGCCAGTCGATCAGTGATCATTAAGAGCTTCTCCCACAGCGCTCCCACATTCCTCACACACACACACACACAAACACACAGACACACACTCACACTCACACACACACACACACACACACACACACACATTGAGCAGGTCCCAGAGTGTCTGATGTTTATGGTAGTTTTGGTGCAGTGTTTACATACAGTCACTCACAGAATTCACACACACACACACACACAGAGAGCAGCGGCTGTGGCTCTCTTTGCCAGCTGTTTGCCATACAGACACGCTGGACACAAACACAGACAAACACACATATACACAACCATGCACACACACAAACTTAACAACTTTGGTTAAGTTTCAAATTCAATTTGCGAATACTAGCATTACCCACTTATTTCTTCCTAAATGACTTAGACTATATATTCTGTACAATTACATGGTAAAATAAAATGTCAATACCCGTATGACATACGGTGGGTTTGAGACTGGGCAATGTTATCTCATCTAACTCATTCACTCACACACACACACACACACACACACACACACACACACACACACACACACACACACACAAACACACACTGCCCCATCCCTGGAGCGGGAGGCCCAGCCACCTGGCGTGGCGCAGCGCGAGTGTGTGAGCGAGCCGATCTGTGTGGCAGAGTCCTGAGTGCATTTGGCTAATGAAGTCACGGACTCGCTTTCACAATGCACCCCCCACCCGCCAATACACCAATTGTCTATTCATGAGAGAGAGAGAGAGAGAAAGAGAGAGAGAGATGAGAGGGGAGGAGAGGGTAAGACAGAAGAAGAGAAAGAGAATAAAAAAGAGAGGGTGTGTGTGAGTGTGAGAGAGAGAGATAGAGAGAGAGAGAGAGAGACTCATGTGGCCAGTGATAACCTCAGCCTAAACTTGCAGCCTTGCGAGGCAAGGCCTTAATATGTGGCTGTCAATCAGCAGCGTGTCTCTACTGCCTGCGTGTGTAATTACAGCTATCAATTATTAATCTGCCTCCACTGACTGTGGAACACACTCCTCCACTAGGGGTGAGGGGAGGGAAGGAGGGGAGGACAAATGAGAGGGAGGAGAGAGGGTTCAAGAAGGTGAGAGAGCGAGGGGAGACAGGAGTAGAGAGAAGCCATAGAAGAGGAAGGAGAGGTAGGAAAGGAGAGAGGAGAGGAAAGAGAGGAGAAGATAGACAGAGGAGAGATGAGGTGAGAGGGAGAGGGAGGGGGAGAGGAGACAAGGAGAGATAGCCTCCAACTTATACAGAACGCTGCTGCCCGTACACTCATCAGAACTAAAAAATATGAGCACATCTCACCTGTACTTGCCTCTCTGCATTGGCTCCCTGTCAAAAGTAGAATTGATTTCAAAGTACTCCTGCTAACATACAAAGCCCTAAATGACCTGGCTCCAAACTACCTTAAGGAACTAGTTGTCCCCTACTGCCCTCTAAGACCGCTCCGTTCCCAGAGTGCAGGCCTTCTCGTAGTTCCAAGAATATCAAAAACCACAGTAGGAGGCAGAGCCTTTAGCTACCGAGCCCCCTTTCTCTGGAACAATCTCCCTGCCTCCATTCGAGATGCAGACACCCTACCGAAATTCAAATCGAGACTAAAGACATTCCTCTTCAGTACATCCTATAGCCATAAGTAATTGCGTCAACTAAGCCTAACCTTAACTAAAAATACGTAGCACATACACACGTAGGGTACACACCCGCTCTGCCCCTGATCGTCTTGGGTGGGCCTAGGGGCTGAGCAGGGGGGAGAGACAACAAGGCCAATCCCGGCATGGAGGTTGCCCTGCCCATTCTGGTGGCGCGCCTCTCATCTCTCACTCCTGTGATGCTTTTCCATAGGGCCACTTGGTGGATCCCCCACCAAGTCAACGGGAAGGTAAATACAAGGTAAATTACAAGGTAAAACAGTTCACCAAACTGTTAGGAAAGGCAAATTAGCCACAGATTAGCCAACCGAAAATTGAATTTCGCCCGAAATAGCAACCGCTAGCAGACTCAAAAAACATATGCAACTAAATATTTTACCCTATTACATAAACCAAACAAATCTAAACAGATGTAATACCCCCCCAATCAACTAAACTGGACTAAAATAAAAAATAAAAAATATATACTAAATAATATTCCCTTACACCTAGCCAGGCAGCCTCTCTCCCTCACTCTCTTGCTCTCTCCCTCTCTCTCTCTCCCTCTCCCTCTCCTCTCATATCACATTGCTAATGCTTATAATAATACTGATAAAATGGCCATATTGCCTACTGTAAATCTACTACCCAAAGGTATCTCCTTATCTGTTTCTGAAATAAATGTCTACTAACAAAAATGTTCTCTCTCCCTTGTAGCATGTTCCAATTGCTGATGGAAGTGGAAACATTGCTCCTCACCCCCACTACTCCTCAACTACGCATATGGACAGCCAAACTCTACCCACTCACTCTGTTCTTTTTCTTTCTCTCCTAATCCAGACTATCTTCGCTATGGGACGCTGCTGTAGTCTCTCCACCCGGTCTACCCGTAGAAACCCTCGGCCAATTGCACCCACCGCCACCGCACTGCCGTACACTTACCCTACCTCATACCCTATGCTAGCACTTATATACAATATATATTATTGCCACCATCAACCTGTTTCTCTGCTCCTACTCCCCTTACCCCTGTAACAGTAAACCTTTGAGCACAGTGTATACCCACTAAACTGGTCTTGTTTGTATCATGTATTTACCACTGGATGTCTGTATATATATTATGTACATCTACCAAATGCAGGCTATGTACAACACCTGTTGTTTCCCTTCCCCTTCTGCCACACAACCCTCCCCCTTCCCCCCTTCCTATCTCCACCCGGCCGACCTCAAGCAGATGGGTTCCCCCTTATGTGCCGTGGTTCTGCTTAAGGTTCCTTCCTGACTAACAGGGAGTTTTTTCTTGCCCGTGTTGCCATTGTGCTTGCACTAAGGGGGTTTCAGGCTCTGGGCTCTGTAAAGCGCCTAGAGACAATTGTATTGTTATGGCGCTATATAAATAAAATTGAATTGAATTGAATAGAAGAGAGTGCGAAGAGAGGAGAACTGTAAAGGAGGAGGAGACAGGAAGAAGAAGATAATGGGGAAAACAGAGAAGAGAGGAGAGAAGAGTGGCGAGGATCGGTGGGTACACAAATGCAGCAGGAGAGGAGAGGAGAGGAGAGAGGAATAAAAGAAAGAAATACAGGTAGGGGAAGGGAGAAAAGACAAAGGGAGAGGAGAGGGGAAGGAGAGGAGAGTGGAAGGAGAGAAGAGTGCCAAGAGAGAAGAGAAGAAGATGACTGCAGGTTGTGTGACACACTAGAAATCGAGCATATCTGAAAACCGTGCTTTCAAATAAACACACACACACACACACACACACACACAAAAGCACACGCACACACACACACAAACGCACACGCACACACACGCACACACACTCGCACACGCTCCCATCGACGTCTCAGCAATAAAAGCTGGGGGCGACAGTCTTAGCTAACTAAGAGGAATCAATGTTCCCTCTCACTGCTCATCAAATAACATTGCGCACAAAACATGAAATAAGAATCCGCTCGCGACTGCTGTTCAAACTGCACCCAGACACAAACTACTTGCTCTTACTGCGGCGTCGATAAAAGTTAACAACAAAAGCTCACTGCAGATGCCAAAGCGTGTGTGTGTGTGTTTGTGTGTGTTTGTGTGTGTGTTTGTGTAGACCATTTGTGCTCAGCTCTATCTGATTCGTTAGCAGTGTGCTGCTGAGGTGGGGGTGGGGGGGGTTATTCCGATGACATAAGCAGCAACCCCCCCCTTAGCCGTACACTGGGGGGTGGGGGTGGGGTGGGAGACGCGTTGGTGGATTCTCCCCTAGTTGCCGAGCTCATTATTCTTCACTGGAACACACACAAACACACACTGCTCACACACACACACACCTCCCTTCCTGACGACAGCCAGAGAAGAGAGGATTCCCCCATTCTCTTTCTCACACAGCCTCCCCCGCATCCCCCCCCCCCCCCTCGCCTCCCAATCGAGATATCATGTCCCTGTATCACTTGTTCACTGAAGGGTAGCCGTAGAGAGGACACACTGTCTCTACTGCATACATCTCTCTGTGTGTGTGTGTGCGTGTGTGTGTGTGTGTGTGTGTTTGGTTGTGTGTGTGTGTGTGTGTTTGTGGGGGATTCTAGCAGCCAATAAAATAAAACAGATAACTTCCCACGCGGGCATGTCTTCATTGGGTGTGGGCGGGAGGGCGAATGCCCGCCTGGAGGGGACGGTTCCGAGGGGGAGGTGAGGGGGCTGGCAGGCTGGTGGGGGCACTCCATCATTGGCTGCTAAGGCTCAGGGGGAGGCCGGGGGGGATCCATCAGGTGGTGGTGGGTGGACCTGCCACCAAGACAAAGCACTGCGCTCAGATGCTGGGGATTTGGGCGACACAAACCGACACACACACACACACACACACACACGCACACACGCACACACACACACACACACACACACACACACACACACACAGGTACGCACACATACACACAGTGGCAGTACATCTGTTAATGTTAGGAGTGGAGGAGGACATACCCTGTCTGTTTCTTGTCTCGGGAGAACACAGACAAGGGGCATCCCTGGGCTTATGACTGACAGGTAGCTTGTTTTATCATTCGTGTTGAAATTAATATATTTATTTATTTGTTTGTTTGTTTGTTTGTCTGTTTGTTTTGTTTGTCTGTTTGCAGCTGTTATGTCTCATCATGAGGAGGAGTGTGTGAGCAGCTCAGACATCTGCAACCCTGATTAACACACGCAGTGCGTGTTTGACTGCATGAATGTGTTAGTGTGTGTGCGTGTGTGTGTCTGTGTGCGTCGGCACCCTTGTTAAGACCTTTAAGTAATGCACAGTCATCCACCTGATGTCCCTCAGTGATCATGGCGTAGCTCTGACTCACAATGAGGGCTGCCCCATCACACACACACACACACACACACACACACACAGAAAAGGTCAAACAGCCTTCTCCTACAAAAGACACACACACTGATCGGAACCATACGCTAGCATTCACTAGCCTAGCGGAACCAGGCATATATTGCAGTAAAAGGCAGAGGACCACCAGAGGGGGAGTGGACTTGAAGATGCATAGGATATCATCGAGGATAAATAGGTTTGAGATTCCTAAGCCAATTCCACACCTCATGAAGTTCAAAGGAGCCATACTGATTCCAGACAGCAATGGAGAATGGTGTTCTGGTCAAGGTACAGAAAGGCTAAAGACGAAAAGCCGAGCTAAGATTTTTCTTCTAAAGGTTTGTCCATAATCCCCAGACAGAGTTCTCCTAGATGATGCTTCCTCAAACCTGTGTCGAGAGCAGGAGATAAAGAAGCGGAGATAAAGTACTGAACAGCCAATCAGAGTGATCGCTCTCACCGACAGGCTCCACTGCCGAATCAACATGCTCAATCGGTCAAAAAGCCGCCAACAGGGGTGCGACTAGCACCAAAGGTGTCGGGGCACACCGTGAACAATAGGCCCACAGATGCTCACAGACAGCCTGACGGCCACCCGCCGGTCTGGTGTGCCTGGTTCAGCCAGGAACATGCTAGAACACTGACATAATTACCTTCAAGAAAATTCTAGAACAGTGACATAATCACCTGTATGAAAATGAACAGTGACCTAATCAGCTGTAGGAAAATCATCATCATCATTGTTTATTCAGGGAGAATTGACTGAGCACAGGGCTCTTTTGCAGCAATGCCCTGATTGAGGCTACATAGTACAGAAGAACAATAAATAAACAAACCATAACAAAACAAAACAGACAAAATAAATTTTAAAAAAACACATTAAACAACGTAGTATAAAAAAAAAAAAAAATAACATAAAGTACAAAAAATTAAATCAGAGAATCATTTAAAACAACAGCATTGAGGCACATCCTTATTATCTAAAAGGCTCTTAAATTGGTTGACAGACAAATACTTGGTTAAATTCAACTCCACTTGAACAGTGTTCCATTTATGGGAAGCAAAGAACTTAAAAGCTATTAGTTTTTGTAAGGGGGATTTCAAGGGAGATGAGGCTCTGTGACCGTGTATTATGACAGATGGATTTTAATTTTAAAAGTGACATGAGATAATTAGGCAGTTTTCCCACTAAGGCTATAAACAAATAAAAGACAGTGTTTTTCCCTCCTGTCTGCTAGAGGGGACCAACCAACATTCTTGTATAAGTTACAGTGGTGGGTCCTGAAAGCGTCTCCTGTAACAAAGCGAATAGCACTATGGTAAACAGAGTCCAGGAGTTTTAAGGTAGAGGGTGCAGCATACATGTAAACAATGTCACCATAGTCAAGAACTGACTATGAAAATGCTGCGGCAATGTCAACCACCTGTTGGAGTCACACCTGTAGGAGTCGGCTCAAACCCACAAATTCAAACATGATACATTGTGAAGGTCCGTCCTTCAGTGAAGTGGCTGGTAGAACACGGTTCAACCATTAGACTGTTTTAGAGCAGGTTATCAGGGTTTGTTTGGATTTCTTCCTTCCTCGCGCCTGTGTTCATCTGCTCGTGATCTGGAAACAGGCTGTCCTGACACCAAACAACGCTCTCGGTGTGATCTTGGCCGTGGGCTTTCAGAAACACACACACACACTCACTCACACTCGCACATACATACACAGCCTCACCCCTTTACCAAGACATAATACAAATACATAGCATTAAAGCTTTACCAAGTTATGCAAAACTCTCCCTCACACACACACACACACACCTCACCCCTTTCACCCCTCACTCATAATGCACATACATAGCCTCACAGCTTTCCCAACTTACATAAACCTCATAAACACACACACACACAGTCTAATTCCCTTAGCAACACGCACACATACATAGAATGACACACAGTGTCACACCTTCAGTAACACACCCACACAAAGATTTGCAATCAGTCCTTCAATCAGATACACAATCACACACACACAATCGCACACACACACACACACACACACACACACACACACACTGAGCCTAACACCTTCGGAGGACGGATTCCTCCCGCCCTCGCTCTGGTTTGAGAGGGAACCTCGCGCTTGCTCACCCTGTTGCAAAACCTCTCCCCATCTGTGCCGAGGAGCTTCTTTTCCACCGCCGCCGCCGCCGCCACCACACACACACACACACACACACAGACGCACGCATGCTAACACACGCGCGCACACACGCACGCACACACACAGGCACACACACACACACACACACGCATCCCACCCAGCATTCCCTATTTTACTCTGTGACTATTCAAACTAACACACACTCCCCAACACACACACACACACACAGCCCATTATTTAATTAGCCAAATGGTAGGACGGCATCCCAATGACTGAGATAATTAGGCTAAAGCGGTTACGGGTCTGGGCTAAACGGAGCCGCAATTCAAGGTGAATAGAATAATGTCCAGTTGTAGCAAATGTCATCTTTTCAGGGCTAATTTGGCGGGTAATGGGGCCGATCCAGTCTGGCCCATTTACGCAGTGGAATGCTGAGACGGGAGAGGCAGCTGGAGACACACACACGCTTGATCATACGCGCACACACACACACACACACACACACACACACACACACACACATGCTTCATCATGCACACACACACACACACACACACACACACACACGTGATCATGCACACACACAAACATGCTCGCTCATACACACATCATTTTTCAGTCGAATAAGGTTATTCATAAAATTAACAGCGCATATGAACACAATAGTTTCAAGTTACTCAGCCTTAGTCTAATAGCATGTACATCCAGAAATAACACAAGCTCACACAAAATACCAATTAACTAATTAAGCATCAAGCGCACAATAATTGTTCAAAAATAAAGGCTGTGTGTTTGAATACTAATTGCAGTTATTATACCAGTGCCCTCAAACTCAACCCTCGCTGTTCAGTAGCAGCCTGCGATGAACCACAGAGAAGGGCGGGGGTGTGAGGGGTAATCCTCCAAAACACACACACACACACACACACACACACACACACTCTCTCTTATGCCCCATATCCACCTGTGCAGTAAGCGAACAAAAGGTGTGTGTATATGTATGTGTTTGTGTGCGTGTGACGTGTGTGTGTGTGTGTGTGCAGCAATTGATGTGAGTGTGTGGGAGGTGAGGGGAGGCTGAAAGCCTGCATTTACCCACTTTGGCATAATTGCAGAATTTTTTTTTCTCTCTCTCTCTCTCTCTCTTTCTTTCTTTCTCTCACTCTCTCTCTCTCTTTCTCTCTCTCACACACAGAGAGCTCCAATCAGGCCCCTGAGAGCAGCCGGCGCTGCAGCGAGCCTGATTGCTGCACAATGGCCAATCAAAATATGAGTCTGACTCCCTTTCAGAGTGCGCGGGATGAGCCTGTGTTTGGCTAACAACCCTCATTGAGATGTCAGTGAAACCCTCACTTAGTGTGAGTAGGGGGGCGAGGGGGAGGGGGGAGGGGTTCCACTGTAACGCAAGAGAGGCGGGGAGATTGAGGGGAGAGACAGGGAATATGCAGGGTTCCCCCCGTGATTTCCATCTTACTTCCTACGTCTTAGGGGCGGAACAGGATGACCTGATGCTGAGCTCACAACCCTCGTGTTCCAGAGGTGGTGGGGGGGGGGGAGCATAGTGAGGACTTCTGCTGCTCCTTCTCTTTCACACACACGCACACGCGCACAGGCGCAGAAATTATGAAATTATGAAAAGACTGACCTCTTTGTGTGCATGTATATATATTTTTTTCTTTTTTGTCTGTCTGCCGATAGTTAAAATGTTGTCTTTGTAGTGGTGGTGATCATACACACTCACACACACTCAAATCAGAATACAGTATCTCCTGTAAAACCATGTGCTGCGGTCACGTTCACTTGGTTCCTATGAGTAGGCAGTAGAAGAGTCATTGACCTGAATGCTTACACATCCACTTACTTTCCCATTGGAATCGCGCTTACCAAAATTGGCCACTTGCCCTGATAAGAGTTAGAGAGCTGTAGAAGCCACTCGGCTGGTTGTTAGAGAGAGAGAGAGAGAGAGAGAGAGAGAGATAGAGAGAGAGAGAGAAGGAAAGAGAGAAGCACTATAGTTTTTTTTTGGCTAATTTTAGACAGGCACTTTGGCAGTCACCCGCGCACCAGTTGGCCCATGGGCGGTCCGGTGGTGAAGTTTTTCAGAGAGGTGCAAGTTTGCCTCCGGGCACCACTCACCGCTTGCCACGTTTCCACTGGCAACACCATCCACAGATCCATCTGCTGACTCAGCGCACTGACCCAACACCTGCCCCCCCCCCAACACACACACACACACACACACACACACACACACAAACTCTCTCACACACATACACCGATCCCCCAAAATGGCTGTGAACATGTCCGCAGGGCCTGGGAGGCCTTGGTCCCTCCCTCCCTCCCCCGCCCGCTCCACTGCGGTCCGGTCTTCCTCAGCAGAAGGGCCTTTGACTCATGCCCATCTGTCCGCGCTCACACGTTAGCGAAAGCCAAGCTCCTTCCAGCTAAGCTACTTCCCCCAAAACAGCGGCACAGGCGATGACTCGCACTAACCAAAAAAAAATGAACTATCCAAAGTTTGACAACAAACTTTGTTTTTTTTTCTCTTTCCCTGTTTGACAACTTAATGGCTGTGCAAGTCCACGTACGTGCAAGTGTGTGTGTAAGCTTGGCTCACGATCACAACGAGGCTATACATACAGGCTAATTAAATTAATAACCGTGTGGTTTAGATAGACGTGAGGACAGACAAGTTTCTACACAGATATTAATAATTGCATCGTTTCAGATCAAGAGGTGAAGTCTTCTGGTGAAGTTATATATACAAACCGTGAGAACAAATGGGCCCTGCGATGTTTGCACTCAAGGCTGCAGGGGTTTTTTGTTTTGTTTTGATCTGTTTTCCAAACACATTGATGTGTGAATCCACAGCAGGTAAGTGAGTGTGTGTGAGTGTGTGTGTGACTGTGAGTGAGTGTGTGTGTGTGTGTGTGTGTGTGTGTGAGAAGCACCTACACTGGCATGTGTGTTTGGCTTTTTGCTGCGCCTACACAACAGAAGCCCTCCTGTTTCAAAGACGCTCACCCTCTCCTTCAGCTCCATGGTCCGCTGGACTCTGAGCGTCTGCTCTCAGCCCTGCGCTGATCAGCCCTGCGCTGATGCTCTCTGTGCAGCTGCTGGGTGTAAACAGCTATTTGAGTGCACACATGGCACGGGGGCATGTCCTGACTGACAGCGAGAACCGCCCGACACTGTCACCACGGATTCAGTGATGGTGATAGGCAGGTCACCTCCAGGTCAAATTAGAACGTGTGGGACTGACGATCTCTCCCCTGTCCCCACTTACCGTCTCGTGCTGATCTATAATGCATGTGTAACCTACAGATCCAATTGAAATATATATCACGCATCTTACAGATATTTATTATTGGACGGTACATCCACAACAGCGCTGCTGGTTCTCAGTTGTCAAGGCAAAGGGGATAACCAACTTTGCCTCTAGGGGATGCAGCACAAGCTTCCTTTCAATAACGCCTTCCTGAAGTCAGTGCCAATAATAAATCACATAAACACACTGAAGAACTTTGAACATGAACTTTGCTTTGATTTATCGCTCTCTTTGAACCGATGCGAAACAGTGAGAAAAGATGTGTGATCAAAGACACGCCACTTCACAAAACATGGTACACATAATGATCACCAGTAATAACAAAAACACGACGGGAGCTGATGTTGTGTTACTATCGGTGCCGATTCCACTGGTGGCTCTTGAACTGAATTGCAACAACAAAATCAAGCTCTGATGGAGGCTGGGCATTTGGAGCATCTTCAGTATACCAAGCTATCATTATAAGAAAATACTCCCAAGGAAGATGAAAATGTTGAGCACATGGTTGACGATGACTCACCAGAATCCAAGACTGGAAGTCTGTTATTTGTATGAGCAGTTGAATGAGACGCCCTCATCAAAAGCCCAGAAATGCGGCCAGCATCCTTCGGCTGCTTTTACACTGCTCTGGTTGTGAGCAGAAGCTGGTGGGAGCTTTAGTGGCGGTGGGATAATGTATGACTACGGTGGGATAATGTATGACTATGGTGGGATAATGTATGAATAAGTTGGGATAATGTATGAATAAGTTGGGATAATGTATGACTACGGTGGGATAATGTATGAATAAGTTGGGATAATGTATGACTACGGTGGGATAATGTATGACTATGGTGGGATAATGTATGAATAAGTTGGGATAAGTTGGGATAATGTATGACTATGGCGGGATAATGTATGAATAAGTTGGGGTAATGTATGAATACGGTGGACGCACTGAAGCTCCCAACACATTCACACCGGACAGCGGTTCAAAAGGCCTGATTACTAACACAGACTCTAATCTGGTCAGACATGTCGCTGCACTTAAAACTGGCCCCCTGTGCTGTAAGTTAAGCTGGCAGGATAAAGTACCCAGCCAGTCTGTGCTGCAGCTAGCCTGAGGGGAAGACTACATTTGAGAGAAATGGCCAAAGGAGTTGTACTTCTTTAAAAGATAGAGGGAGGGAGACAGAGAGAGGGGGGGGGGGGGTGCAGGCAAGAAAGATGAAGAGCTAGATAGAGAGCAAAACAAACACAGAAAGAGAGGCTTTCACTTTTAAAAACACTTTTTCAAACAACTGATATCAGGTTCCTGAGCCACTCAAAATGACTGTACGTGCATGCTTACAGTTCAGGTCAGAAGTTTACATACACTTACACTTAAGGTTTCTCCTTTGGGGCAACTTCCAAACGTTTGAAGGTACCACATTCAGCAGGCTAAAGCTGGTACGCAAATGGATCTATCAGCAGGACAGTGATCGTAAGCAGACCTCCAAAACAGTAACAAAATGGCTTATGAACAACAAAGTTTTGGAGTGGAGATGACAAAGCCCTGATACTAATACAACAGAAAATTTGTTAGCTGAACTGAAAAATGGGTTCATGCAAGGAGGCCCACAAAGTGTTGAGCGAAGCTTGTGGAAGGCTACCCCAGGCGTTTGATTGAAGGTTCACAATTTAAAGGCAGTGCCACTAAATATTAACAAATTGTATGTAAACGTTTGACCCTCTAAGAATGTGATAAAATAAATAAAATAAGAATGTGATCAAATAAATAAAAGTTGAAAATAAAAATCCTCTTTACTATTATTCTGTAATTTCGCATCATCAAAATAAAGTAGTTAGCTGATCTGACAGAGGGGAAGTACATTGAAATGAAATGAAACTAAGTCTGAATGTATTCAGCCAGGGTGTATGTAAACTTCCGACCTCAGCTTTGGTAGAGTCTGCGAATGTAATACAATACACTTTTTGTCAAATTCAACGTCCTCTAGCTGTCCGTTCAGTGTGTGCACTAAAAAAAAACTTGTACACAGTCCTGGCACTGTAAACAGGGTTCCCACGCATTTTTCTATGACTTTTCAAAGACCCTAAATGAAGTGTCCAATACCTTTCACAACCTACTCGTACAACACTAAATTGTTTCCACAGGTTGGGCCTAATCATTAAATGAAATGAAACAACAACCGTTTCTATTCATTTTCTAATAAATTAGTTGGGCTTCGTCAATTCAAATGGAAACTGTATCACGCAGCAGAAATCCGCACAACAAAACATTATCCATGGAAGAGTACAATAACATAATACATTTCTTTAGACATACATACGACAAAATCAAATTTCATGACTTTTACAGTCATGGAAAATGAGATTTTAAAATTCCATGACATTTCCATGACCATGGGAGACCTGTGTAAACAGTAAACCAAGATATTCGCTTGGACTGAGCCATAAACAATTCCAGCCAATCAACACATTGCTTCAGGAGCACAGAAGGGAGGGGTGTAATTTGATTGGCTGTTGAGCTCAAATATCAACAAATCTTTCGCCAGAGTCGTGGACTCCATCGTTAACAGACAACAAGCTCACATGTATCCTCACAGAGAGCAAAGGGGAGGTAGGAAATTGACACACAAGGAAGCAAGAGGACGATGGACTCCTGGACTTTGTAACAAGATTAACTGATATAAGTACATCCCTCATACACTTCGTATCACTTCAATAAATACCATAAAGTTGAAAAATTACCCTTTATTCCACCTAGGAAATAAACAATGCCACCGTATCAATTTTTACTCCATGTGCACTGATGGGAGAAGAAATAACTTGGATGAACAGTTAGCTTGCCTCGACCTGACAGAATAAAAAAATTAACATTGGTTTTGGCCAGTCTGCTTCCACCAACAGCACACAATAAACAATGTTTATTGAAAAATCTATTAAAATACAGAGACTATTTTTTTTCTCCAAAACCATTTGGTAAACATAAAGGGAGAAATGGGAGAGCAAAGGAGAGAACATGAGAGAGCGCTGACAGAAAATCACGAAAGAGATGTAGAGAGAGAGAGAGAGTGAGAGCACTGACCTGCCCTGGTTGGACATCCAGGCTCTCCAGTACTTCTTTAACCATTACAGGTGTGTGCAGAGTCTGCTGGCCAGAGGTGGCGGACGAGGTGACAGCAGTCCTCTTTGGAGCAGTGGGTCCCAGGGGGGCCGAGCCGGAACACAGCCTCGCTAACAAGCACAACTTCCTCCAGCAGCGCAGGTGAGTCGCCAGGCGTCTGGGTGCCCGCCTGGCCTCTGTCCACAGACTTCCTGCCAGCCCCCACATGAGGCCATTACCAGGGAGACGCATCCAAACCCTGACCTGAATCTTCTGTGTAGAAGAACACATTGTTTTGAAAGACAGCCAGTAAAGATACCACACAGAGACTCCTGTTATTTACATGCAGATGCTTGTGGCCAGTTATGCAATTCTCATGGCTGTCTACACATGACAGACTGTATGCTGGTTGCCATATTTCGCAGAGTAACAGAGTAGGCTTACGGAGTACATAGAAGGCTTAGATTTAACAGATTCAGCCCTGGTTTCACATGAGTCGTGGTATGACTGCTTTTTATTAGACTATGTTTTGGAATTGACGCCTAGAATAAGAAAGGAACAGCAGATACCAGTGTTGCAGGTCTAAGAAACGGATAAGTTGAGAGTTAAGGGGTAGGAAGCCTATAAGCCAAGCAAGGGTGGTTGGGTGACAGGTCGTCTGCCTTTTGCTTCAAGAATGTGGCTAAACAGTTACGCTCCGTGCGAGGGGTACGTCGATTCTAATGCCTGTAATATACATTATTTTGGAAATCTTCCGTATCCACATTTATGCAAATCTCTTTGTGTCTCTGTAATCGTAATGAACAACATCTTTAAAATGCACCTTCTGACATAAGCATCACCTGAAAAGAGAGCAAGTTAGCTAGCAAGAAAACAACAATGGGGAATGTCCTATGCGATGTGTGTTTGGGAAAGCATGATCACTTACTAATATAAGAGGAATGTGACTTTATAAATACTGCACAGGGCACGTTGCGTAATTTAAGACTCCAAATTACTCTCTGTCACAAAGAGAAAGTGGTATTTTCTGCCTGACTTTAGCTGTGGTCAGGTACAGCCCATGATCAGGTACACCCCTAAATAAGCCCCACATGGAACAATAGATACATATATAGTGTTCCGCCTACAGACGGCAGCTAGCAAGTTTGCTAGCCTGTTCGACCGACGACAGTCTCTCAACAGATCACTTTGATATGTAACAAATACATGTTTATTATTTTACCGTTTTATTGCGTAAAAGCACAACGCGGATTAACCATTATGTTTAGCCGTTGCGGAACGATTCACATTTTCGAAATCCCCCACTCACAAACGTGTTCTGACGTCATGTGACGCAGCCGTGTCCTCGTCCAATCTGTTATTGCGACGGGAGGGTAGCTTGTGTTTGAAATTCTTCGCGCTGAGAACTTCCTCCTGTTCTCTGAATAGATTTATTTGTGGGTAAAATATAGGTGTTTACAGAGTTTGGTCACCCCGTGATTTTTCATTCTACCGAGGTATGATGATAACATTGTTTTGTCTATAATTATACTGTTGTTTGATGACTATATTATGAAACTGTAACGCTAAACTCGAGCCAGATCGTCTGGTCAACAGTTCTTCCACTGACGTGAGACCCTAAGTACTAGGCTAACTAGAAAAGCTAGCTACTATTAGTTATCCAAGTATAGCATGTAGCAAATCGTGTTGTTATGTCTTGTGCATCCATTTTGTGATTATTTTCGATGTGGTTGTGAGATTTCTTCATATAAATGTTGCATAGGTGGATAGTACGTGCGTCTGTTCTGCTAGATTGACAAATTGGCAACTCTACCCTAACGTTTCCACTGGATAGCTAATGTAAGCTAACTGTGTCAGTTAGCCAAGACTTGTGGACAAAGTGAAATGTCCAGTGACTTAATTGTCTTGTTAATTTTAAGTAGTTTTACTAAAAAAAGCTGCCTTCGTGATAGCTTTTAATGTATACCCTGCTAAATTAGGCGTTTGCACAGACTATTTCGCTGATTGGGTGTCATTTGCAGGTAACGTTAACTAACGAACAGCAGTTTTGTCTAACGTTAGACATTCTGCTCGGTTGCCGTGATCATAGATTGTTTTTACTGACATGGACTGATGAACTACTTACTTGCCTGCGTCTGAATAATCTCAGTTTATCTCTCTTTAACAGTTCACCTCACTTTATTCTGAAAGCTGCCACCAGTGAGAATGGGGGGGACCGAGGTGTGCAGCCACGTCAAGGTGGTTGTCCGTGTGCGGCCCCCGAATAACCGGGAGCAGTCTTCCGGCTTCAAGAGGGTGGTCCAGGTGCTGGACAGCCACATGCTCATCTTTGACCCCAAAGCAGAAGAGGTGACGTTTTTCCGCGGGCAGAAAATAGGCAACAGAGACGTCCGCAAAAGGGCAAACAAGGACCTCAAGTTTGTGTTCGATAACGTCTTCGGCGAGACCAGTGAGCAGATTGAAGTGTTCGAGAATACCACTAAAGGAATCGTGGACGGCGTCCTAAATGGTTACAACTGCACAGGTGAGAAGAGCGTGTTTTTACGTGGGCTTCACGGCAAGATATATGGCAATAGTATTGTATTACTCGCAATGTTGTCAAGGCTGACATTAACCTGCCAGTGTTCATCCAGAGGCTTTTAAGCCAACCGCAATAAAATATTCCTACTAAGGGACCTAATGGTTAAAAGCCTAAGATGACCTCTGCATAAAAGTGTTTTTCTTTTTATCCTGGACCCTGGAAGGTGAGTTCACCCTGTCCCTCTGACAGCTGAGCTGACAGAAAAGAGTGTGCTGACCTTTACCTGTGACAGATTGTTAAACACATTGCATGCAAATTCCCCAGGTCTTAATTTTTCCAGTTATGTTTGACAGAGACTTCATTTCTTCTGTAGATAGGGGTCATTACTGTGTTCCCTCCATCACTCTGCCATGCGCCTTCTCCTCATCTACGTACAGAGAGGTGTTTTGTGAATGACAGGCTCTTGCCGGTCTGTCTGCTTTTAATTTTATAGCATTATTTAAAAAAAGAAAAAGGATTAGAAGAAGAAAATGTTTATTTTTATTTTTTAAATTTTTTTTTTAATAACTTTCTAACCTCATGTTGTGTCAGCTTCAGACATGAAGCAGGTGAAGGTGAGGTGGCGAAGGTCTGTTGCACGTTTCTCTTGTGCGCTGTTAGTCTTCAAGCAATCAGCTGAGAACGTGAATTAATCTTTTCAAACAGCTCGCCAAGGTCACACCGCAGCTCTGGCATTCCCAGAGATTGACTACTGCTCAGAGGCATGGCAACAGGTTTGTTTGTTTGTGTGTGTGTGTGTGTGTGTGTGTGTGTGTGTGTGTGTGTGTGTGTGTGTGTGTGTGTGTGTGTGTGTGTGTGTGTGTGTGTGTGTGTGTGTGTGACGATGTACACGCTCTCCCTTCACTACAGTGTGTCCTTGTTAGAGTCGTGTCTAGTTTGCCATCAGCTATTGAACTGTGGTTAGATTCCCCTCTGTTCTATTTGGTCAAAGAGGCATCTATGTGTCGGTGATGATGATGGTGATGATTATCGCCTCTCATCAGTGGGGCATAACCAGACACACCTCTGTTTTATGTTGCCTTCGCAAGCCTGGGTGCACTGTTGTGTAATCTTAAAATGTGTATCACATTTAAGTGTTGTGGCACCTCTTCCAAATCTTCACTCAGATATTTGTTTCTGTTAAGATGCATTATTACACGGTGGTGTGGGTGTGACGTCAAATGAAGATTTGTATTTGAGCCCTTCTCCACTCTGTATTATGCAGAAAATAGCCCTTTTCCTGGTAACAGCTTCTCCTAGGAGTATTATACACCTCTCTGGGGAACACATTTGGTCAGCAACACCACTGTGTGTCTGTGTCTATCCCTGACTGGGAACCACAATGACTCAGAAGTTCCCAAATGTTCCACGGTCGCCATAACAGCAGACCTGCCTTGGCCAGACTGAAGGAAAGCAACATATTCCGTCCCACTTTGCTTCCTGCCCCTGAACAGGGCAACAGAACTGAAAGGATACATTAGTGCTTTAGTACTAGCAGGCTGACGGGAGAGGCATGTACTCAGGCTGTTGCCCCATTTACCCTCTAAGCTCCAGTTTCCTGACCCCTTCTGCAGTGTTTGCATATGGGGCCACGGGCGCTGGGAAGACCCACACCATGCTGGGATCCACGGATGACCCGGGTGTCATGTACCTGACCATGAAGGAGCTGTACAGCCGCATGGACCAGATGAAGGACGAGAAGGTGTTTGAGGTGGCCTTCTCCTACCTGGAGGTAATAGAATAAATATACACTCACATTCACATTCATTCTCACATGACTGTTCATCTCATGGGTGATTGGGATACTTTGTCAACTGTCTAACATTTGCGGGGGGGGGGGGGGTTGTTTGTTTTGCTTTGTTTTTTAATTGCTGTTTTTCTCATTCTTGACTGTGCCTGTGCAGGTGTATAATGAGCAGATCCGGGATCTAATGGCTAACTCAGGAGCACTGGCGGTTCGAGAGGACAACTGCAAAGGAGTTGTGGTACAGGGGCTCACAGTGCATCAGGTAAGGGTTGTGTGTGTGTGTGTGTGTGAGAGAGAGAGAGTGTGAGTGAGAGAGAGTGAGTTCAGGGCCCTCAGTAAGGGATTTTAGAGCTCCGGGGTCATAGGCTGATGGTCCCATCAAGGGAATGGAAATGAATTGTCATTTAGAAATGATCCATCATTATGGAGGTTATTTCATAAATGTGATGTGCCGTTTTGTGCTTGTGTGCACACGTTCTTTTTTGTACATGTGTGTGCCTGTAGAGGGTTGATGTTTGAAATCGCACCCTTGTAGTTCTTCAGTGCTTCTCCTTGCCTCTGACTCACTCTAGCATCAGCATGAGGATGCGTTACCGTGGACGCACAGCCTCTTTGAGATGAATGAGAGCTCTCTTTTTCTTCTATCTCTCTTTCTCTCTCCGTTTCTGTCTCTTTCTCTATCTCTGTCTCTGCCTCTCCTTCTTTGTAGCCTAAATCTGCAGAGCACATCTTAGAAGCGCTGGATTATGGCAACAAAAATAGAACCCAGCACCCCACAGAAATGAACGCCACCTCCTCGCGGTCTCATGCCGTCTTCCAGGTATACAAACACACACACACACACACACACACACACACACACACACACACACACACACACACACTGCCCCGAACTTTGCTCAGAGCACCATGACGTAGCAGTAAATATGACTGAACCTGAAGGGGTCATAAAAAGCCTCCCCATGTTAAACACATATTCCTGCTTACTTCTATTTAAGAATACTAGAATGCATGGAGATGCTCTAGGGTCAAACCGCCATATAGCCTACTATCACATAAAGACACTTGACTCACATGTACATCATGGCTGGATTTATGCAGTATGTTCAAATATATACATTTGGTCAGAACTTGACCATTTCATAATGAAGAAAATATGCATGTAAACTGATTAATGGTGTTTGTGTATAATGTTGTTACAGGATGTTCATCATAGCCTCTCTCCCCCTCTTTCTCTTGATTCTGGACAGGTGTACCTGAGACAGCAGGACAGTTCAGCCAGCCTGAACCCAAACGTGCGCGTGGCCAAGATGAGCCTGATCGACCTGGCGGGCTCGGAGCGAGCCAGTGCCACCAACGCCAAGGGAGCGCGGCTCCGAGAGGGTGCCAACATCAACCGCTCGCTGCTCGCCCTTGGCAACGTCATCAACACCCTCGCCGACCCCAAGGTAGGGGGGGGGGGGGGGGGTAGTTTCAGCCAGTTAGCACTAGCGCTGTTTCGATGCCACAAAGTTTGATGTGTCTCGGGACTTTTGCTATTTTGGTGCAGAGAAGTTTGGTTTCCCATAGGCTGGCTTCAGTTGTGCACAAGGGTGGCCAATCGGCGAAGGATTTGGATTGATATGGTCATCACTGATGTGACATTGGTAGCTCAGGCAATTGGTTTTCCCAGAGTTCCTGTGGTTTGCCTTAGACAACAACCCTGAAGTCTTGGGTTCAATTCCCAGGCAGCACCAAAAAAAAAATCAAATGTTCACCCCTGTCTGCTAGTAAATGAACGTATAGGTGACAAGTAAACATTTCCCTCTCCTCCCTAGAAGACCACACAGTTAGTGGGTCGATCATGTAGTTTCCTTGGAACTAGTCAAGGGGGGGGGACAAAGAGTTCAGACATTTTTACGTAACAAATTCTCCCAGCCGTGCAATGCAGCAGCTTTCTCTCCGCCCGAAGATCTACTGTACATTTGGCCATTTTCCATCACCTTGCATGAACCACAACACACACACACATATACTCTCACACAACATGCACACAATCTCTCACACAAACCACTGTAGCCCTGTGCAGTCACAAATGTTTAAATCTTTATTTTTTTTTGTCTCAGCTGCTCAGATTGTGGAAAGTGCTGATGAGAGGAGAGAAAATCTCTCACACACACACACACACACACACACACACACACACAAACTGAGATAGGGGCGGTAGGGGAAGCTGAGGCTGTGTGAGGTCCCGCTGGCTCCGAAACTCGCGGGTGATCAGCACCGCAGGCGTGTGTTGAAATTACATCCAGACTGTGCTCCGTCACACAGCATGATGGGTAATTTACAGTGGAATCCCATTAGCGCGTGACCGCAGCAGATTGTGCACAAGTGCTGTTAAATCAGCCATAAACGCATCTTAATCTGTCACCAAAGGCTTTTCCCCTCTTGCGCTCTCTCTTTTGTATGTTTCTCATTTGTTTTTTAACTCTTTTTTTATTTTTATTTTATTATTATTATTATTATTATTATTATTATTATTATAATTTTCTCCTGGTTCTTTTTGTTCTATGTTCAGTGTGAGATTTTGTTTGTTTGTACTAATTTGATGGAGACTGTGTGTAGACTGTGTAGGGCCTCAATGGTCCTACTTTCCCCGACCATAACCCACAGGGCTGTTTTCTGTTAAAGCCTCACTGTGTGGATTGCTGGGAGTTGACTGCATCGGGCAACTCGCATTATTGCGTTTTGTTTTACTATTGTTGCTGTCAACAATTATTTTTCTCTCGGTGTGCCTGTCATAAAAGACTGGTGGGGAGGGTGTGTGGCGGTGTTCTTTTTGCACCAGATCCTACGATGCTTGGTATCGCTAACGTGGCACCTCCTAAGTTTTGAGGACCATTGGAATTATAGGATAAGGTAAAGGAAAGTACAATGGGTTGTCCTGTAGAATTAGAATGTGTCGAATTGGCATATGCACTGTTGTTCCATGTACAGAACTTCCGACTCTACGAGCGACCTCGGTGACGCTTGTTGCTATGGAGACCAGCAAGTGCAGAAACTCATCTTGCAGTTTCCACTGCAGGAACTAGCAGGTCGTTTTACGGCGGACCGCACCTTTGTGCGTGTTCCAACCACAGGAACCGTCCTTGTAGGGCCTCTTTCAGGACCGTTTTCGGGGGAGAAATAAGTACCTTCTCTTGGCTGGGTACTTCTGTGTGCTGCCCTGAAACTGCTGGGTAGCGTTTGCAGTGATGGATAAAAGTGACGTGAGTGGACGAAAAGAGCAACCGCCATTTTTAAAACCAGCAAGAAGATTTAATTTTTTTACTAGAGGTTAATGAAGCAAAATCAATTATAGCTTACAAAGTTGGTTTGTTAAGGTTACCGAATGAACACAAAGGGTCAGCTGAAATACAGACTTTATTTAATCACAGTGGTGCTGGTATATTCATTTATCAAGTAATTACAGCTGCCACGAAGCCATTTAATCAGGTGTTAACAACTTTATAGCAAAATTCAACTGTCGACTCAACCTAGAGGTAATTCATGTTATCTAGAAAATCTTTGGTTTAACGGTTGGTGCTGCCGCTGGATAAATAAATTGTGTCGTCCTGGGAATTGACAACTGGATCGAAGACCACAATTATTAGGCTTCTTGTAAGCTAACTTGTAAGTCCATAGTTCCTGCACCACGGTGGAAAACCAAAAGACAAAAAGGACCAAGCTTCCTACTCTGCTAGGATTCCTAATGATTCCTATTGCTATATCTACCATTCAGTGTTCCAATCAAATTCATCTTTCACCTATATCTCATTGAATGGTCATAGAATGCTTGAAAACACAACCCACTTGGGTCAGTTTGCTTCTCCTCAGTCTTTGTCAAAGCATTTCCCTGGACTTGGACAGTACATTCTGTTTGTTTGTTTCTGATTCAATGGCAGTAACGAAGGCTCGGTCTATGGAATGTCTGCTGGCGTGGTTCCCTGTCATGGTAATTTGAAACGCCTAACATTCTGAGGCTCCGCTGTGGTAATTGAGC
Source organism: Clupea harengus (assembly GCF_900700415.2). Classification (NCBI taxonomy): domain Eukaryota; kingdom Metazoa; phylum Chordata; class Actinopteri; order Clupeiformes; family Clupeidae; genus Clupea; species Clupea harengus. Next base: position 14,618,306 of record NC_045171.1, read on the forward strand.
TAATGATGGTCTGCAGGCTTGGCAGTGTTACATGGTTACTTAACATGTGACTTCAGACTTGCCAGCTTGGTCGGCACTGTCACAGCCTTTTTCACGACACCGACTCTCTGGGACTACTGTTGTGGTGTTCTGTGCCGTAGCTGACCAAGTTTCTGCTGGGTTCTTGATCTCTCACCAGACCTGATGTGTTGAGAGTTTCTGTTTAGCTTCGTATTTGTGGAGGTGGAGACGATTGTGTGTTGACTGGTTGAACTGAACTGGTGTAGTGCTGTGCACTATTATAGTGTGACTGAGCTGACAAGCATGCACCTGAGCTGCCAACAACAATGACTGCAAACTTCAGTTCATGGACAAAGGCACCCTGGTCACATTGGTCTTTTTAAATAAAATAAAATCTTAATTGCATTGGGTTCAAGTATGCAACTATACTCTTTCATTCCCTCTTTATGCTCCAGGCTGTGTCAGAGTTGTGATGTCTGTGATGTGGACAAGACCAGTTAGACCAGACTTGAAAGAGACCTGAAGAAGTGTTTCTGACCGCTCATATGTGTGTGATCTATGCATTGTAATTCGTTTTTTGGGACTGGTCAGTGAGTTAAAGAGGCAGTCTGTGATTGTGGCAAAAGGTTGTTGGTATTTTTGTTCAACAGCCTATCAAATGACACCCCTCCCTTCCTTGCTCCGGAAGCAACGTGTAGATTGGCTGAAATTACTTAGGACCTATTGCTTATTCCCAGGACTGGTGTGTGTTTAACAAAGTGTATTGGATTAGAATCGCAGACCTAACCTTTAACTGATGATGACCAGGCTGGCTGTTGTTTGTTTGGATATCTGTTAGTGTTGAGCACCGCTGACTGTAAATGAGACTTGTCTCTGCTCTTCCGTCTGCTGTATTTGGAGATTAGGTGTTTGCAGTCCCAGCGACCCTGCCCTGGGACTATGCTTATATGATAGTGTCTGCTGTCCCTGCTGTTTGTCTGATCTGTGTGTGTGCGTGTGGGTGGGTGGGTGTTTTTGGTATATAGTGTATGTAAGTTTGTGGTATGTATTTTGTGTGTGTGTGTGTGTGTACACGCGTCTGCCGCTGCGGTCACTCTGGTGGCTGTGCTGTCGGCCAGTGTGGTAAGACGAGCAGCCTTTCCCCAGTACGAGGCCCCTCTCCACAGTGGGATTGTGGGTGTTGGGTTCACGAGGGCCGCATACATTAACCTGCCACACTGAGTCATCTCGCCTTACCAGCATCCCACCTCTCTCTCTCAAATTCAAAGTTACTTTATTAGCATGACTGTTATTCAGTGGTAAGGCAATGCAAGTTTATTTATATGGCACATTTCATAAACAGAGCCAATTCAGTGTGCTTTACATAAGTAAAAGCAGAAAGGAACGTCGAAACATCGAATACGAAAGTTAAAGACAAAGCGTTTCAGTGTGCAAATTGATTAAAGGATGAAAATAAATGTGGAACGGTGGCTCAGGTGCTTGCACTGCCGCCTCACAGCAAGAAGGTCATGGGTTCGATTCCCGCATGGGGCGCTGTTGGCTCTGGGGGGAAGGTCCTCCCCAGACCTTCAGTGCTCAGGTGGGCTATCTCCCGGGCCTTTCTGTGTGGAGTTTGCATGTTCATAAGGGGTTTCCTCCACTAAGAACCCCAACAGAAAAACATGCAAAAAAGAACAGAACACATGTCCATCCCTGACCAAAGATGGACAGTTCACTTGACTTGGTCCCCGGGCGCTTACAAGCTGCCCACTGCTCCTGGGGGGTCCTGGAGGAGGGCCAGTCCAGGATGGGAAAAGGCAGAAGATAAATTCACCGCGACCCCAGGCCTGTGTGTGTGTGTGTGTGTGTGTGTGTGTGTGTGTGTGTGTGTGTGTGTGTGTGTGTGTGTGTGTGTGTGTGTGTGTGTGTGTGTCCTGTGTCGCCTCCATATACTCACGTGTGTGTTCCAGTGTGTCGTGTGTGCCAATAAAACCTGACTATTATTATTATATTTAAAAAAAAATGTAAGTACATAAGCTAATAAATTAAACAATGTACATAATTAAAAGATATAATATTATGTAATATTGTTAAATTAAGAGTAAAATGCGGTAAGAAAAGAGTGCATGTTTTAGAGCTCAATCATACGCACATGAAAACAGAAATGGTTTTTAACCTGGATTGAAAAATTGCCGCATTTGGGACAAATCTAAGATCTTAGCAGTTTGTTACAGTTGCTGCTTCACCGTGTTTGGTTTGAACTCTGGGCCTACTCAGTTAATATCTATTTACCTATATTTATCTATATATCTTATGTAACCAAGTGGAAGCCAGTGTAAAGATTTTAGAACTGGGGTAATGTGCTCTGTTCTTTTGGTGTTCAATAAAACTCTAGCAGCAGCATTTTTAATGAGCTTCAGCTGTTTAATGGTCTTTTTTGGAAAAAGAGATCATTACAGTAGTCCACCCTACTGGAAATAAAAGCACGAATAAGCTTCTCTTGGTCTTTTTGGGACACCAAACCCTCGATTCTGGCTATATTGTTTTGTTATATGTTTTGGTGATTTGTTGTGGTTAGTAAAAGTAAGATCTGAGCCTTTTGGAACACAAAGATTTCGGACTTTTCAGAAGTCAAGTTGTTTTATCCTTATGTAATTGAAGATTTTGGCTCATCCAATTATTGATTTGCTCTAAACATTGACACAGTGAGTCTATTGGGCTGTAGTACTCTTGTGTATCATCTGCACAACTATGGTAATCAATGTTGTTTGGTATAATTTGGTCCCAAAGCGGCAGCAGCAGCATATAGAGATTGAACAGAGGAGGTCCAAGAACTGATCCCAGGGGGACTCCGCATGTCATAGCCACTCTATCAGATTCAAAACTGCTAATGGTGACAGTAACTCCGGCCTTCTAAATGAGACCTGAAACCAATTAAGGACTGCTCTGGAAAGACCCAATTTTCCAACCTGTCCAGCGATATTCTATGATGTGTTAAATGCAGCACAGATGTAGTAAAACCAAAACTGATATTTTACCTCGGTTGCAGAACTCTGGCTATAGAAGGAAGATTTTAGATAGGTCTGTAGCAGCTGTTTTTAGTGACTTTGGGCACATGCCCGATAGCAGTGAGCCATTAACTATTTGCAGCAAATTTGCACACACACCACACCCATGCATTCACTCTATCTGTCACTGATTCCATCGGGCCCTGTGTTCACTCTGGGGGCATTTCCTGTGTAACGACTGCCCCCCCCCCCCCCCCCCCCCCATCGTCTGAGGCGTCTGTGGGGCTTTTGGAGGAGCTCCCAAACTTTCTTTGCAGACTCTTTTGCCGGCGTCTGGACTCACCTTGCCAGGAAGGTCTAGAAAGCATTTGGAACATTGAATTATTTTTTAAACCACACGAGAGTTAATGGGTGCACGAGATGGCAGAGCTCCTGGCTGCTGTTAAAATAATAATTGGCATATAAAACAGTTGGCAAGTAACTGTAACCTGTCCAGTCCCTGGTTCAATCCCCTGAACTGGCTGGAAAAAAGGGGGGGGTGTTGGGTGGGGTAAACTGCACTTTCCCCAACCTCAGCATCCATGGCTGAAGTGGCCTTGAGCAAGGTACCTAACCCCCAACTGCTCCTCGGGCGCTTTAGCTAAGTTGTGTGCGTGCCAATGGATTGGTTAAAAACAGAATCCTAATTTCCCTCAACTACAAGAGAACTTTGTATTTATTTATTAACTGAATTCTACCATTCATGATTAATTTTTTTGACTGATTTTGTTTTTTATAAAGGTGCAATGTGTAGTTTTGGTTTGAGTGTCACTCAGTGGACTGGTTAAAAGTGTCTTCTGTGTGTTTCTGTGTTTCAGAGTAAGAAAACACACATCCCGTACCGGGACAGCAAGCTGACTCGTCTGCTAAAGGATTCGCTCGGAGGGAACTGTCGCACGGTGATGATCGCTAACGTCAGCCCATGCTCTGCCTCGTATGAAGACACGCACAACACACTCAAATACGCCAATCGGGCCAAGGAGATCAAGTCTTCAGTGAGTGTGTACACACACACACACACAAACAACACACACACACACACACACACACAAACGCGCAAGACGGGTAACACTTTCAAAATTCAACTGACTCAAGTCTTCTGTTAGTACACACACACACACACACACACTCAAGGACACCGAGAGATGAAGACTTCAGTTAGTATAAACAAACATGCTGCACTCAAGTGAACCCATTGTAGAAAGATCATCTCTTCATTTAGTGTGTGTGATGTCTGTCTGTCTGTCTGTCTGTCTCTGTCTGTCTGTTAGGCATTTTATTGTCTGCACAGTCCTAGAAATGTGACCTTGCCTGTAAAGTTGTGAGTGCTTTGCCCACTGCAGTATATATGCTCAGTGATGCTATTTGAGAACATCACGTTGTGTGGGGTATTGTTCTGCTGTGGAACCCTCCCTTGAACTCGCCTTAGAACCGAAGGCTACAAATAGATCTGTTCTGGTTTTGTTTTTTCCCCTCCCACTTATGTACATGAGTACACTCTCTCTCTCACGCACACACACACACACACACACACACACAACTACACACACACACTGACTCTCTCCCTCCACACTCTCTCCCTCCACACTTTTCTCACACATTTCTCTCCCACCACACAGACACATATACACATACACAGACACACACACACACACAGACACAGACACATACACACACACTCTTTCTGGGTTCAACGGAAGGACGTGGTTGTGTGGGAGAATGCTGCCAAGGCCTGGTATTTGTTTAGATTTGCAGCTAATGGCCCATTAATGTTTTTTTGGTTGTTGTTCTACACACACACACACACACACACACATACACAGTCTCTCCAGTCTGTTCTTTTTGCTTCTCATTTAAATCTGTTATCTGCTCAAATGTCCCATACACACACACCCACACACTCTTCCCTGCTTCTACCTGATGTTGTCAAGCCATAACAGTAATGCCACAGCTCTCTCCAAATAATGCCACGGAACCAGAATTAATTATGTTCTCTTTCTATCCCCCTCTCTCTGTCTCTGTCTGCCCCCCACCCCTCTCTCTCTCTCTCTCTCTCTCTCTCTCTCTCTCTCTCTCTCTCTCTCTCTCATTAGCTGAAGAGAAATGTAGTCAGCCTGGACAGTCATATCAGCCAGTATGCAGTGATATGTGAGAAACAGCGTGCCGAGGTAACGTGAGACGACCACGCAACCATCACACTCACCTGTCATCCACCCTCACATGAGCCCTGTGACACACACACACACACACACACACACACACACACATTGGATGTTTCATTCACTTTGTGCTCTGATTTTCCTGTTTGTATTTGTGTGTGTGTATGTGTGTGTTTGTATGTGTGTGTCTGAGGGTGGTACATTGCGATTTGATGTTAAGTCAGACTTTTTTGCTGCCAGATATATTAATATGTTTTAGCCACTAAGTCGGGTTAGATGTACAATAGTAAATTTCACCTCAACCTGGTTTTGGTTTGTTTTGTAAATAGCTCACGCAATCGATCACTGAAGGCAGCGCCTCTTGAAATGCTGTCTGCTAATACCAACAAATGCAAATAAGTTTGGCAGCTTTTTTTTCCCCTTTCTTTTCACCCCCCCACCCCCACTGGAGGAGAATTCAGGGTCATATCTGTTATTCAGAAGACCAAAGCACTGACAAGTGTGTGTGTGAAAGAGCTTGCTTTACGTGTGTGTGTGTGTGTGTGTGTGTGTTTCCGTTTCCTAAAGCCCCCCCTATCTGCTTAGTGGCATTGCACAGATGGGCTGGGTGGCGCTGTCTTGTGGCGCTCTTCGCAGGAAACTCTCCCATAATTCAAGTCCAGGATGGGGATGTCCGTTGGATTGCATTGTTATATGTGTTTATAGCTGTCTGTGTAATATATGTGAAGGTCTGTGTTGGTGAAACACATTGTGTCGTTGTTTCTGTTAGTGTGTCTGGGTGTGTCTAATACTGCATCAACTCTCCTGGTGTAGATCCAACAGCTAAAGCAGAAACTGATGGACTATGAAGGCAGAAAGCAAGAGGCCCCTCAGACCAATGGCATCTCTGCACAGCGGAAGGAGGAACTGCTAAAGTAAGGCGTGTGTGTGTGTGTGTGTGTGTGTGTGTTATAAACACAGGCAAAGTCCTGTCAGCTCTATTCTTCTTTTGTTTCAGCTTGTGGAAATTAGTGTGAAATTAACTCCATTCAGGTGATTGATGAATAATTTTGATGCACTGCACATTATCTGCAGCGTGTTTCTTTATGAGTTGACGTTGCAGATATAAGCAGAATGTGAATAAAAGTTGTCCAGCAGATTCTGCTCATCAATAGAGTAGGATTTGCTGATGCTCACACAGCTCAGCTGTCAGCACTCTTCTGTCCAATTCCTCCACACACTCCTCTCCTCTCTTCTCCAACTCTACCCCCCCCCCCTTTCCTCTCCACACCTCACCTCAAATCCTTTCCTACTCCTCTTCTCCAACTCCCCCTAAACCCTATCTTCTCCACATCTCTCTGTCCTCTCTAAACCCTCTTCCTCTTTAAACCCTCTTCCTCTCTTCATCTCTTCTCCTCCTCTTCTCTCCTCACCTTTCCTCCTCAAAGATCCTCAATATGTTGCAAGCCTCCCTTTCTACACCCTGGAACCTGTCTGTATGACTGATATATATCTGCCCCATGTTTGCCAACCTTTCTGCACGCCTGATGTACATCTGCCACATGTATGCCAATATGATGGATACCTGAAGTATTTGCTTGATTCTCTGTATGAATTATCTGCCTTCCTCCTGTTCTGTACATCTGTAATTAATTCCCTGTCACTAAATGCTTACACACACACACACACACACACACACACACTCCACACACGCACTCTCCAGTCTCACCCACCCACAGTCACAAACATTCACTCACTCACTCACTCACTCACTCACTCACTCACACACACACTCCACACACGCACTCTCCAGTCTCACCCACCCACAGTCACAAACACTCACTCACTCACTCACTCACTCACTCACTCACTCACTCACTCACTCACTCACTCACTCACTCACTCACTCATACAAGCAACATTTTAATCTACACATTCCATCTATCACTTCTGTCTCAAACACACAGACTACACACTCACACTCACACACAGTGGTGAGCAGGAACTGGCATGTTTTGTGAACGGTGTGTTGAGCAGTCAGACCCGTCGTGATTATCCAGTCTGCTACAGCTGCAGGTGCACATGGGACGAGATCTCTGCAGCACTCCATGGCATTGGGCATGGGCATCAACCATTGTTAGCGCCATAGTGACTGTAGCTTAGTGCTCACTGGCCATTGGCCTGTGTGCGGGTAATTAGTGCAAGTCTAGAAAGGACAGGAAGACCTTTTCAATTTCCTTATTGAGGATTCCAAATGGTGCTGTTGGTTTGGTGTGTTGTGGGTTTTGTGTCTGCTGTGTCCTTCAGCTCTTTTCTTCTGTTTGGAATGTAATTAACCTGCGTGTGTGTGTTTGCGCCTGTGTGTGTCTGTGTGTCTGTGTGTGTGTGTGTGTGTGTGTGTGTGTGTGTGTGTGTGTGTGTGTGTGTGTGTGCGCGCCTGCTTGGGAGTGTGCAGGATGTCAGATTCTCTACGGAGTGTGTTTGCTAACCGCGTGACGCTGCGGCGGGAGCAGCTGGACGTGGAGCGCCAGATCAAAGAGAGCGAGCTGAGGCGGCGGCACCGCGAGGATGTCCAGCAGCAGAGCCTGTTGCTCTTCCCCGACGACAAGGCCAAGAAGGTACACACACACACACACACACACACACAGAGAGAGATAGAGAGAGAGAGAGAGAGAGCGCCAAGATCAAGGTTACTAGGAAGGTATACACACACACACACACACACACTACAGAACAAGGCCAAGAAGGTACACATACACACTTGCGCACAAACACAGAGAAAGAGAGAGGGCAGAGATCAAGGTTAGAAAAGTAGACACTCTCATATATATATATATATATATATATATATATATATATATATATATATATATATATATATATATATATATAATATATATATACATATACATATACACACACACACTACAGAACAAGACCAATACGACACACACTGATACAGGGTACTGTTGTTTTTCGATGACAAGGCCAGGAAGATACATACACACACACACACACACACAGAGAGAGAAGAGACATATGACATCAGATATCTCAGGACATGGCCAAGAAGATCCAACACTATGCGCACACATAATTCTAAGGGCAAATGACTCAAAGGTACATGCGCACACATACACACACTAGGTATGTTAAGTTGTCTAACTTTCATTATTTCTCCCCACACACACACACACACACACACACACACACACACACACACACACACACACACACAGGCCACGTGTCGGTATGAGCGTAAGCTGGCCTCACTGCAGGCCCAGCGGCAGCACCTGGAGCGTCGGCGGGAGGAGGCGGAGCAGCGTTTCCATGACAACGACGGCTGGCTACACCGCGTGGAGAACAACATGAAGATGCTGGGTCAGGACGGACGCACGCCCGAGGTACTGCTCACACCTGCGCAACGTTCTACTCAACCAGTACAGCCATATGTACTCTTAGCCATATATTCATATCTCTGTGTCTATGTTCTAGTCTATTCGATGACATATTCGAAGAAGGTTCTGCTCAGATCCAGAAACATTCTGCTGTGTCTTAACCCTACCAGGTTAACGGTCTGGTTCTAGGTTCTGTACACATCTGACCTGTTTGGTTCTAGCCTCCTTCTGTGGAGAGAGACATGTCGTGGTCGGCCTGCAACGCGTCGGGCAGGGGGTGTGCATGTTAGCATGTTGCGGGCGTTTTTATGTAAAGAAACTAGCAGTACATGTATGTGTAGCAATCGAATCCCTGCGAGTGGAACCCGTGATTCTCCCATGAGCGCCTTGCTCGACCAGTCGCTCTAGCTGTTGAGCAACACGTTGAGTATGATGCCATGCGGCGCTTGAGTCAGCAGGACCAGGTTGTTGTACCAGTCCTTGCTTTGGCATGGTGTTGACGAAGCCTTTAAGTGCCTGGCACAAGCCATGCTGATCAGCCCTCTAACTACCACACACACACACACACACACACACACACACACACACACACACACACACACAGCGTGTTGTGTCGTGACCGGGTGTGTTTTCCTTCCCATTTGCTCTTCTGGTAATTAGTGCTCCCACACCCACTCCAACAGAGGGTGAGATAACAGCAGAAAAATCAATGATCTTTACTCATCCCTCAACCAACAACCCGTCTGTCAGTCCATCTCTCTGTCTCTCTCTCTCTCTCCCTGTCTCTCTCTCTCTCTCCCTGCCTCTCTCTCTCTCTCTCTCTCTCTCTCTCTCTCTCTCTCTCTCTCTTTTATTGCTTTTACCCTGTTCTCCCACTTTCTCTCTCTCTCTCTCTCCCTGCCGCTCTCTCTCCTGTCTGTCTTCTAGGAAGTGGAAAAGAGTGACGCATGTCTTCGTCAAATGTTCCAGGCACTGTTGTTTCATCCTCCTCCTTCACTCTCTCTCACACACACACACACACACACACACACACACACACACACACACACACACGCACACTTGTTGCGTCAGACGAGAGTCCAGGCACCTCCGTTACCCAGAAAGCACATTCTCAGAGATGCCCCACTCTTGCCCTGCCCCAAAATAACACTGAGACAAAAGTGATGCAACACACCCTTGTTGCTGGCGGTGTGGATTGATTGGTTCTTAGTACTTACTGATCTTACTCCTGTGTCCTCTTCTCTGTGTGTGTGTGTGTGTGTGTGTGTGTGTGCGCTTGTATGTCTCTGGATGTATTTGTCTGTGTGCGTGCATGATTGTGTGTGTGTGTGTGTGTGTGTGTGTGTGTGTGTGTGTGTGTGTGTGTGTGTGTGTGTGTGTGTGTGTGTGTGTGTGTGTGTGTGTGTGTGTGTGTGTGTGTGTGTGTGTGTGTGTGTGTGTGTGTGTGTGTGTGTGTGTGTGTGTGTGTAGGAGCTTCAACAGGAGTTGCGTTGTGAGCGGCTGCAGTTACAGGTGGAGGATCTGAAGGCCCAGATGGATCACACAAGCCAGCTGATTGGCATTCAGGACCAAGACAACAAACACACACACAAGTACGCCATCCTCTCTCGCACACACACACGCACACACACGCACACACAGGGCAGCAGTCCTAATAAACACACTCCAACCTCAACCTCATTCCCAATACACACACACACACACACACACACACACACACACACAACACACACACTAAATTAAGGGATGATCTCATCTCCACAAACACAAGTGCACCACACTCAACCTCATTCCCCACACACACACACACACACACACACACACACACACACACACACGTCCTCAGTAACGTCTTTCATCCACACCTACATGAATTCTCCTCTACTTTCTAGTCACCCTCCATCTCTCTCTCTCTCTCTCTCTCTCTCTCTGATAGGCTTGTGAGTGCCCTTCTGACCGCCTACAGGAAGCAGAATGCGGCCCTACAGGAAGCGGGCGTTGCCATGGAGACGTACTCAGCGGAACACGACGAGCTAGAGCACCTGGTGCAGAGGGAAAGGGGCGTGGTCTGGGCCGACCAGTCGGCAGAGGAGAGTGGACAGGAGGAGGTGCATACGACAGACCCCGCCTCCTGTTTACAGCCACTGATGGCCTTCTCCCACCTCATCTCTCATAAGAACACTCCCTGCAGTGAGTACCGCTCTCCCTCTCTCTCACACACACTCACACACACTTTCTCTCTCTCTCCCTCTCTCACACACAATCACACACACACTTTCTCCCTCTCTCTCACACACACTCACACACACTTTCTCTCTCTCTCCCTCTCTCACACACAATCACACACACACTTTCTCCCTCTCTCACACACACACTCGCACACACTCTCTCCCTCTCACACACACACACACACACACACTTTCTCCCTCGCTCTCTCTTTCCCTCTCTCTCTGACACACACACACACTCCCTCTTTCACTCGCACACACTCTCTCTCTCCCTCTCTCACACACATTCACACACACACTTTCTCCCTCTCTCAAACACACTCGCACACACTCTCTCCCTCTCTCTCTCACACACACACACACACACTTTCTCCCTCCCTCTCTCTTTCCCTCTCTCTGACACACACAAACACTCCCTCTTTCACTCGCACACACTTTCTCTCTCCCTCTTACACACACACAGACTTACTTTCTCGCTCGCTCTCTCTCTCTCTCTCTCTCTCTCTCTCATACTCTCATCCCCCTCTTTCTAGAATACTTTCTTTCTCTCCGTCTCTCTCATACTCTTATCCCATTCCCTTTCGAGAATACTTTCTTTCTCACTCTCATCCCCCTCCCTTTCTAGACTGCTCTTTTTTTTTTTTTTTAAACCATCTACTCCCTGTGTTTCTCCAGAATTTCCAGTCAGCCTTTCTGTCCTCTCTCTCTTTGTTTCCCCTTCTTCCTGTGTGTCCTTTTCTGTCTGTTATTCTTCCTGTTTATCATTTCACCTTATCGGAACACACCCTGGAGTCTGTCTCCTCCTTGTCTGCCTCTGAATCAATCATCTCCTTCTCATCAGCACACCTTCAGCTCTGTCTGTCTATATATCTCTCTTTGTTGGGTTTATGAGACATCTGTTTAGGGTTCCCATCTGTGTGTAAAGACTGCCTCTCTCTCCCTGCTTGCACCCCCCCCACACCCCCCCAACACACACACACACACACACACACACACACACACACACACACACACACACACACACACACACTCTCTCCTGTAAAACTGTCACACACTCCCCCCAAATACTGATGAATACGTTCCCCAAGGACTGTTGCATACCTTTCCTAAATATCAGTACATATTCTCCTAAATACTGTTTTTCTCTCCGCCAATATGGCTGTATACTCGACCAAATGCATGTATATACACTGGCCAAATACTGCTCCTTTCTCTGCCCTAACATGGCTACATACTCACCCAAATCTGACTTCACTACCATGAAGTCATTACCATGACTTTCTTTTGACTCATCACCCTGTGTGTGTGTGTGTGTGTGTGTGTGTGTGTGTGTGTGTGTGTGTGTGTGTGTGTGTGTGTGTGTGTGTGTGTGTGTGTGTGTGTGTGTGTGTGTGTGTGTGTGTGTGTGTGTGTGTGTGTGTGTGTCGGGGCGTTGCTGGTCCACAAACCTCCCCTCCTCCTTGAGTGATGATTGAAGCTTATGGGATGAGTCACCTACAGCGATGGCAGTGTTTTGGTCGCTGTCAGTAATTGTAGGGGTATTATTTACAGTCCCGTGATTGGCTGAATCACCCGCTGCTGTTTAATGACTCGTTAATGCATCGTGTGGGGGGGGTGGTGTGTGACTCCAGCGTAGTTGAGTGACTGAGGGGGAAGTAAATCATTGCTGTGCCACAGTCAGGGCCTCATTGGCCATCATTTATGGGGTGTGTGTGTGTACCGGCACCTGTCAAGCCCCTTTGTCGCCGAGGGTAACAAATCTGTGTGTCCCGCAGGTGCAGAGAAACAGCCGCGGCGAGTATCCATGCGCCTGAGAGCTTCTCTGACGTCCACCCAGCCGGCCACAGGTAAATACACTCACTTTCTCATACACACATTCTCTCTCTCTCTCTCTCTCTCTCCAATTCTCTGTCTACCTCTCTTGCGCTTTTTCTCCCTCTCGATCTTCCATCCTGACATGGCCCCTCGACAAGGGCCATCACTCAGTATGGTGTGTGTGTGGGAGAAGGGACTCGTTCTTCACCACCATTCTAGAGCCTGTGACTGGCTCGTTGCTCCATCACAATGATGCGTGTACCAGACGTGAGCCGGCGTCACCGCACCACTCCTCCCGCCTCGCCACACAACCACCTCATCTTTTTTTTCACCCGATTCCTGTCCGTCGCCGCCGGAGGTGTCCCTTTAAAACGCCGCCAATGATTTTCTGTCATGTCCTCAGGAAGGAGGAAGGAGAGTGCTTAGAGTCCTTCACAGCTGTGATGCACTGTCCCATCCATTCCCACAACCATCCCATTCCCACACTTGTACAGATACATCCCATTCCCACACTAGTCCCAGATCAGTCAAGACAACAGGTCAGAAGATTTGATATCGATGAATAAAGTTCTCATGTTTTTTTGTTTTTTTTATGGGAATGTTCGTGAATCCGGTACCTGGACACACACAGCTGTAATGCTCACTCCCACTACCACACACCTAATCTCCGATAGATGCAAACTCCGGCGCAGACCTGGCCCAGATTCCGCCCTTGACTCTCACAGATGGAACGTCTCTCTGCTGTGATGCTCTACCCTATGCCTACACAGATCCCAGATCAGGGCTGTCACGTTTTATTCAAAATTCAATAATTCGTTCGCAAAATGAATACTCGGACCGTAACGACCTCCGAAACATCATTCGGATGACAAGTCGCTGCTGTCCCACCCTGTAACGTGTACCTGCTGCCCCGTTGTAATGTGTAACAAAAAAAAGTGATGGCCCTGTCCCAGGTGAGAAGCCATCTCTGGCCTCTGAGTGTGGCCTGGATGCGGCCCAGATTCGGAGCTGGGTTGGCTGGTTCGGTTCCGTCCAGCCAGCTGCTCTCTGTGTAGGTTGTTTTCCCACCTCCCAGAATGAGCTCAGTGGGTCTCGGGTTCTGCGAAAGGAACCTAAAAGAACAGCCGTTTGGTGAATCACTGCCTGTCTAACAAAAACACACACACATTCTGACCGATACGCTACACTCTGACAAAGTCATGTACACACACGGCCCCTGCATCAGGAGGCCTAGTTTTAGGGGGTGTTTGGGGGGCGAGGTTCTGTGGTCGTCTGGGGAGGAGGTGGAGTGGCTTAGCGTCTGAGTTATGGCCCTCTGAATGGGCCATAATGAGGTTTTCCCTGAAACAGGTGGCGAAGGGGTGATTGAAACAGACCACAGGGGGAAGACTGATGTCCGGACTGGCAGCGTGGGACTGTAAGGGTGTTAAGGCCATAGCCTCGGAGAGGGAGAGAAAGAGTCGGACAGGAACAGGGTCGGGATATGCGATTATGACAGGAAATGGCTAATTTAATTTAATTTGATTATCTGTGTGGTCATTGTCTTGGTGGTTTTTGCTCGTTTTAGTTTTTTTTTGTCATGTGTAGTCATGCTCAAACAAAGGAATGAATGGCCGAAGCATTTAGCAGACCCTGCATATTGGTGTTGTTAATGCACAATGTGTGGCCTCTCCCCTAATCATTAGTCTTTCGAATACAGGAGAGATACAAGGAAAGGGGTGACGTTGAGATACTACCACACACACACACGCACATAAATTACACCCCTCCCTTGCTCCTGAAGCAACGTGTTGATTGTCTGGGATTGTGTTTGTTTCCCATTTACAGAGCCAGGAGCGCGTACACTGAACCAACGGCTAGGGGACCGAGAGGAGTCATTTGATGTTTGCGATTTGCATCGCGAATTGTACCCTTTTGTAAGGTTAAACAAAGACCAAAACGCGCACACACAAACACACACGTTGGCTCCGCATTATGTGTTGCGCAGGTGTGGTGTATATGGAGAGCTGCTAACGAGGTCGTTACCACAGTGGAATGCTGAAGGCATTAGCTGTAAGCTGCAGGGGGAGTCGGAACTTCAGGGGTGGGGCACACTCCCCACTGGAGACTTGTGGTCCACATCCCCGAAGTGTGTGTGTGTGTGTGTGTGTGTGTGTGTGTGTGTGTGTGTGTGTGTGTGTGTGTGTGTGTGTTTCTCCTGGTCACGTTTGGCTATTCGACAAACACACAAGGGAGCTTCTCTGTGTGAAATACCTGTCATTTTGGTCTATGTATGTGTTTCTGAGAGAGACAAAGAGAGGGTGTGAGTCAGTCATTTTTCTGTATGTGTGAGAGGGGGAGATGCGCAGACACAAAGGGGGAGAGTTAGACGAGTGTAGAGGTGCGAGAAAGCTGTGTGAGATTTTTCTTTTTCTGTTTGGTGTGTTAAGCCCAGCTGTGAGTCTCTGTGACGCACGCAGAGCCGCGCATGTGCGCGTGTGTGTGTGAGCGAGAGAACGAGAGGGAGAGCGAATGAATGAATGAATGAATGAATGAGGGAGAGGGAGGGAGGGAGGAAGAGGACTGCAGTACAGAGCCCCGCCCCACGTATTAATGGTGGTTGTGAATGGAGCAGCCCACCCCCGCCCCCCCTCCTCCTGCCCCACCTTTGTGACGCTGCAGTGCTGGAGGGAGGGAGGCTGGACAGACTGGCAGATGGGAGAGCGCAGCCTCACACGTGAGATGCTGTTCGGGACAGGCGCTGACAGACCAGCCCAGACAAACGCCCCTCACCTCTCTCTCTCTCTGTCTCAATTTTCTCTCTCTTTTTCTTTCTCTCTCTCTCTCTCTCTCTGTCTCTCTCTGTCTCCCTCACATTCATATTTTTTTTATCTCTCTCCCCACTTCTCTCTTCACTTATGCTCTCTGTTTCTCTCTCTCCCTCTCACTCTATTTCTTTCCCCTCTCTGTACTTATAAGCATCGTCTTTCTTTCTTTCTTTCTTTCTCTCTCTAGCTTTCATTCCTTCTCTCTTTCTCGCTCTCATTCTCTTTGTGCATCTTTACTGCCGACCTTTTCACTGTCTCCAGCTGGTTGCTATTCTGTCTATCCGATGCTCATCTCTGTCTCGCTCCTCCTCTTCCTTCCTTCCTTTCTTCAATCCTTCCTTCCTACCTTCCCTTCTTCTTGGCTTTTCCGTGGGATCTGGTTTTCAACCCTCATATATCCGTCTCTATCTTTAGTCTTTTTCCTGTTCTTTTCTTCCCCCGCGTCTGTCGGCCTCTCTACCTATATGCTCACCCATCCCTGTGCACGTGCGCACACACACACACACACACACACACACACACACACACACACACACACACACAGGCACTCCCCCTCCCCTCTCTCAAACTCATTCATAAAATCAGTGCTCAGCCTGTGTGTGTGTGTGTGTGTGTGTGTGCGTGTGCGTGTGTGTGCGTGTGTGTGTGTGATGGGGTTGGAGGATCATCAGCAAGAACACTGGTGCAGTGCAAAACAAGGGATGAGCGAGGGATGCAGAGGAATAGAGTGATGGAAGGAAGGAGAGAGAGAGCGATAGATAGATGAAAAGGGAGAGAGAGATGAAGAGGGAGAGAGACAGAGTGCGGGTCGGTGCAGGCTGCAGCAGCAGCAGCAGTCGGGTGGCCCTAATCCAGCCTGCTCTCCTCCAGAAATAGCACCTCATGCATGGATTAATCCCCCTGCAGCCAAAAATATTCCCTCCCCCTGACGGAGCGGAGCAAAGCGCTGCCATTCATCACTGTCTGTCCAGCCACACACACACACACACACACACATATTCACACACGCACGATTGCACTGTACCGCACGTACATGGTCTTACAGTCTGTGGGACTTGGTACCGTGTGACAGGGTAAATCACATCTGTGTGTGTGTGTGGTTATTTAGGCAGCTGGTTGCTCAACCTTATCCTCGCTGTCTTGTTAAATCATGATTTATATGGTTTTGTCTTAATGTGCCCCTCTCTTTCTTTCTTTCTTTCTTTCTCTCTCTCTCTCTCTCTCTCTCTCTCTCTAAATGTGAATGAGATTGTGGTTTACTCCGTCCCAGATCCAGCGGATGTGTCTGGTACACCAGTGAGGATCTATATTTTCTCAGAAATCCTTGCTGCCCCGTCTGAACTCCAGTTGTGTGCTGCCAGTAAAGGGAGTCGGAGTTCTGTCTCTGTATATGTGACTCAGACTGCCACTGCCCACCTCGCCTTGATTGATTTAATTATTTTGGTCGTTTTTTATTTGATAGGGACATTGGCTCATTTAGTCATTTTTCTGTTAATCAATAAGCGGGGTTACCCCTACAGGCTAATTTTCATCTGTCGTCCCTAGTACTTAAGTTAGTTCTTTAAAGAGACAACCTAGTGTACGAATAAAATTACTTGTTATTATAAGTGACTAGTGACTAACCACACATATCTACAGATAATACATGCTTGGTCGTCTGGCCACCCATTCGTCCCTTCATTACCTTGTAGCGACACCCCTACCAACCCGGTCTGGAATAGAAACGTCAAAGCCCTCGTCATGTCTGTCACATCCTGTTCTTCCACCTTTCTCTCTCTCTCACACACACACACACACACACACACACACACACACACACACACCTCTAATCCGACCCTCATCAGCTGGCTGAATTAAATCACATTTGTGGGGCTGTTATAGCTCCCTGCCCTATCAGACACCTGGCGTCTCCGTCTTGCACTCGCTCTCTCTGCCGTCACCCCCAGGCACTGTCATCATCCCTGGGGAGCAGGAGTGGCTGTGGGTCCCTTTGTGCATTCAGTGCACTCCTATCCCTCTCCCTCACCTCTCCTCTACCTTTTCCATCTTTCCCTCTCCTCTCCCTCTTCTCTCTCTTCTCCTCTCTCTGCACCGCTCTTCTTTCTTTCACTCTCCTCCCTTCTTTCTCTCTCTCTCTCTCTCTCTCTCTCTCTCTCTCTCACCTACATTTCCCCTCTCCTCTTCCATCTCCTCCTCTCTTCTCCCCTTCCTCTCTTATTTTTCCCTCTCCCTCTCTTCACCCTCTTTTCGTCCTCTCACCCCTCAGTTCTGTCCCCTCTTCTTTTTTCTTCTCGTCCTTTTCTGCCCCTCTCTCTGACACGTCACGGCCCTCGCACACACAAACACACACACACACAACCTTGAGGAGTGTTTTCCACGGGGCCGAACACTTCCTGTCTCTCCATGCGACTGATTCCGTAGTGAATAATTTACCGTGGCGTAGAGCGGGTGGCCCCAGCACCACCACTGGGGGTTTGTGCCGGTCACCGCAAGCTGCTGCCGCTGGAGGCTTGGTTACATTATCCTGCGCTTCCTTCCAGCTAATTAGGGGCTGAGAAAGAAGTGCTCCGGCCAAATTACCCATTGGGGCCCTGCCCTGCCCTGCCGGGCCCTGCAAGCTTGGGCTCCGACTGGGACAGCAGGGTTACCTGGGAATGACCACGCACTCACACACACACACACACACATACACACAGGAATGCTCAGGCTCTCTCTCTCTCTCACACACACACACACACAGGAATGCTCAGGCTCTCTTGGGCCACTGTTTTTTCCTGCCTCGGAGTCGTTGTCTCTGTCGCCGGCAGCAGCAGTAGCGGTGGCAGCAATAGCGGTCGCCAGAAGCGAGCTGTACAGTCATCCATCCTCCGGCGAGTCTTGTAATGACGAAGGTTTAATGCGAGCTCCGTGGCGGCGTTCGAGGGCAGACGGGTGCAGGACCCTTTGAGCTACGCTCATTACGGTTGGGCAGGAGCCGCCACCCCCCCCCCCCCCCCCTCCGTCCTCCGTCCCCGGGGGAGTAATGCACGGCTCCACTTAGCCACGGAAGACAAAGGGCCTCGGATGGATGAGCACAGGAGACACGCCGCCTGTGTCAGCGGCAGGCGCCTGGCCACCGGAGATAGGCCTGTACTTTTACTGTCGATAGGCCTTTGCTGTTCACTCGGAACAGTGTGTTTACCTGTCCAGGACATCTTCAGCCGTTTCAGTGGCTCAGTCCTTCTCAAACAGGATACCTTTTTTAGCATCTATTCTATAGTGTGTGTAGTATTACATTATAAATTGTAATATGCACGAACACAACCTTATACATGCGGTCATTCAGCTGTGTTTGTGTGAACAGTGTTGTTCTGTTCACTGCAGTGGCTCCCTTTCTTCTCTTCCGATTGAAACATGCAGTTGAATGACATTACAGAAATCAGACGGTCTTTAATAAAGTGCTGCCCCACTTGCATTTCCCCTCACACATACACATGCAAAACTGATTTGATTAATTAATAAATTAATTACACAAGTAAAACTGGTCCTGCCTGTGTGTTCCCGGCTTAAAAGAGTAGAGGCGTGTCTGCACTGGCAAACAATTAACACCAACTGTCTTTTATGGTTTGTTTGACATTCATTTTCTGAATGT
This sequence comes from Clupea harengus, assembly GCF_900700415.2. Lineage (NCBI taxonomy): Eukaryota > Metazoa > Chordata > Actinopteri > Clupeiformes > Clupeidae > Clupea > Clupea harengus. The sequence continues at coordinate 14,637,349 of NC_045171.1, forward strand.
TTTTATCTTTTTTCCCCCCTTACTTTCTCAGCTGCCTGGCCAAATTTGCCACTGATAATCCCTGCTCTTTTGTGTTTTATGTTGGTGTTATGATTATAACGCGGTTTCATCACTACAAGCAAAACATTAATCAAGAACATTGCCTCACAACATGAATTACGGTCTGCCAGTGAAAGACAGACTGAGAAGCAAACAAGTTAGAATTATCTGGGGGTTATTCCAGGTTTGTGGTTTAGTGACAGACCTGGAAAAGTTAACTCGGAGTAAGTAGTAAACCCTTGTAAAGAAAGGCCCTATGGCTTTGTTTTGTTAGGAGAATGAAGCCACAGGGCTCTTCTGTCAAGAGGTTCACCACTTAGTTGGATAAGTTAACTCAGAATAAGTTACTAAACCACATACTTGGAATACACCAAGTATTCAAGTAAACAGACACAGTTAACTAAACAAACCTTTATGTTTTTCAGCTACCGCTGCTACCACAGCCCCTGCTGTTGCCCCCGCTGAGAAACCTGCCCCTCCTCCTGCAGCTCAGGACCCCCTTGCGAAGAAGCCAATTCGACGGAAGCTGGCAGTGTCGCCCCCGGAAACGACCCAGCCACCGGTCACCGCCATGGCAACACTGTGTCCCCCTGATGTGCAGGAGGTGTGTCGCCAGGAGGGCATGTTCGCGCTGCAGTACACTCCCGAGGTGTTTCAGCGCCCTCGCCAGGACCACAGCCACAACCCCACCAATGCTACCAACATCACTGTGACCTATGACCCCGACGCCACCTTTGAAATTGGCGTCTGCGAGGACACAAAGCCGAGCGACGGCACGATTATACTTTCTGAGGGGTCGCCCACGACAACCGGTCAGAGTATCCCCAGCAACACAAAGGCTCTGAGGCCGAACAACCTCAACGAGCCCCCGAAAAGGTAAGGGGGGAAGGGCAAAGTAATTAATTTGTTTGTTTGTTTTGTTTTGTTTTTAGAGGTATTGTTTCATTTGTTCTCAAAATCTTTGCTAATTCAATTAAAGCTAGTCATTTTAATGGCATTGAACAACGTCTGCCATATCACTAACATTACTAATGCTAATATTTTAAACCGTATCCTGTCTTGTGTATCGCTACTGCTAACATTGCTAATATTTGTTACATTATTGCTAATACTAGCGTTGCTAGTATTATCTCTTGCTAGAGTATGTATGCTAATATTGCTAATGACATGTGTCTTCAGGTTTGAAATTCCCTCTCTACTGGATATCCGTCGCCATAAACCGTCCTACATGAGCATGACCTCAGCAGCAATTGGCAAACGCAAACTAAACGGGTATGTTGGGTTTAATGTTTGTATGTTGTTAAATGGGTACCTGTGTGTTTTCCTATTAGCATTGCATTGTCATCCTGATGATTGGGGTACTAAGTGTTTTTTGTTTGTTGTTATTTTTCCTATATCTGTCAGAATGACTTGAGATATGTTTATCTGTGCTAATTTCCTGGTATGCTTTCTGTGTTTTGTGTTTGTTTGTGTGTTGCAGCAGCAAGGAGACAGGTGCAGACGGCACTCATGGTCTGGCAGCTCCCAAACGCATCAAACACGACCCCGGCATGCCTTTCAAACCTCTGCGTGTGCGGAAGGGAGGAGGTGAGTGTGTGTGTGTGTGAGTGTGAGTGTGAGTGTGTGTGTGTGTGTGTGTGTGTGTGTGTGCTTGTATCTGTCTGTCTGTCTGAGCGACAAACACAGAGAAAGAGGACTATTATAATCCCTGAGAAACCAAACTTTGGTCCTTTGCACTTTCTCTTCCCTTTGTTGTGTGTTAACTGAATCACAGTGCCGTGTCATCCGGGTTGGTTGGTTTTGTTTGTGTTAAGTCTGTGCGTCCATGGGCACGTATAGCTGGTTTTGGCCCCAGGCTGCACGTGGTGAGCTCTTGCTAAGTCCGTGGGAGTAGTCGAGTCACGCTTCACCAGCGAGGCTGACAACGCAACGCAGCCCCACAGATCAGAAGGTGCCGTTACTGCCGCCCGACTCGAAGGCGGCTGGGCCAGGCGACGAGGCCAACCCAGAGGGCCGTGCGGCGGGTGTGTCATAGGGCAGCATGCGGGGGGCTTTCACAGGTATGAGCCACTGACGAGCGCAATGTCATGGTAACGGCGATGTCGCTAGTCATTAATTTAGTCTCGTGTCTGAAGAACGAAGTTGCCGCTGACAACATGAGACTTGTCCCGGGCAGAGTGCTTCGAGTGTGCGTTATAGATGATGCAGAATAGCAGCGGGAGTCTGTGCATTCTGGAGTGTTGTAAACAATCGCCTGGTTGCCGTGGACTACATGCCAATGGGCCCCTGGCCAGACACACAAGCCGTGGACTTCCTGGGGGGACATCTCAGAGCACAGGATCTTTCTTTTAATATATAATTATTATTTTTATTCATGTATTCAATTATTCCTTTATTTATTATTGATCGGCCAGTGCGCTGCCCGTATGCCAAGGTTTTAATTAAACCTCAGTATTTACTAAGATGGGCCGAACGATCCGATGCAGGTATCAGATACTGAAGGGTGAGCTAAGGTTGGCCATTACAGATACATGAGTCAGGAAATACTGTTGGTGCCATGCGTTTTAATGCGGGCGTTATGTGCTTAATCTATGCAAACTTCATCACTAAAAGATTCAAGTTCATGAAAGGTTCATGACTGTGAATGTGTGGTCGAAAATGATATCTAAAATACACAATGGCAGTTGTGTCTTTCTCTTGTTCGCGTGTGTGTGTGTGTGTGTGTGTGTGCGCACTCTCGTTGTCTTTTTTAAACCAAGGCCTCTAAATTAATCATCGTCACTAATGAAGTCTGGCCTCTTTCTCCTGCCGTTGCACGGTGATGTGATTGTGGCCCGAAGCCGACTCTTTCATTTTTTTATTTTTTATTTAACTAGCTTGTATCGTTTCCACTCACTAAGTCTTGTGTAAGTGTCTGCCTGTCTGTCCCTCTCATTCGCTCACCCTCCTTCTACCTTCCTCCCCCTCTCTCTCTCTCTCTCCCCCCCCCAATCTCCCTCCCTTGTTCTCCTCTCTCTCTATCTTTTTCTCTCTCCCCGTCTCTGTTTTTCTCTCTCTGGAGCCAGCAGCTGTCAGCTGTGACGGACCTGAGCGTTCTCAGATCACTGCCAGGAGCTCATACCTTGTGCTACTCCGCCCCGTCCTCTCCTCTCCTCCCCTCACCTCCCCATGGCCTATGACTGTCCACTCTCTCCCTGGAGGTCATAGGGAGGCCCCTCCACCATGGACCACAGCCCCCCCCCCCCCCCCCTTCTCTCTCTTACCTAGTTTCTCAAACGCGGGCCATCCCCTCTCCCTTCTCCCCTTGGCTGCTCCAGTTCTGGCCGTCTCCTTTCTCCCCCTTGTCTCATCTCCCTAGAGCTCACAGGAATCCACTCCACCTCAAGTCATCCCCTCTGTCTGCACCCTCTTCTTCTCCTCTTCCTGATGTCTGTCTGATCCTCAAGCTACCCTTGCCTGCTCCCCCTCAGGCTCTCTCCTCTTTCCCCTGGTTTTGTCCCTGAGCACTCAGTGAGTGTCCACACCTCCTCTGGCCTGCCCTGAGCACAGGCCCATGCTTGTCTCCATCAGAGATTATGGGCCATTTACAAGCTGGGCACTCAGCTGTGTAATGTCGTCTTTAACCTCTCCGAACAAGAAGGGGGTTTGCGAGAGACAGAGAGGACAGGCACGTAGTTAAAAAGACTAATCTCTCTCCCTCTCCCTCTCTCTCTCTCTCACCTTGTCGAGACATTAAGTCACGTGAGATACCAGTGAGTGTAGGCTTGTAGAATATTTTAAATATATATTGCATATTATTGTAATATATTACAATATTTGAAATGAGGCTGCTGATTCACAGAGGGCTCCATCCCTCAGAGCAGTTCTTGTTTCCACTGGTTTGGTGCAGGCTGTTGGATATGGATGCTGCTGAAATGGAATGGATACATCAGGGTTTCATTTTTCTTATTTCAAATATGTTTGTGTGAGTGTGTGTGAGTGTGTGTGTGTGTGTGTGTGTGTGTGTGTATCTGTGTGTATGTGTGTAGGTGTCTGTCACATTTGGGCCCCTCTATCCTGTGAAAAATCACACTTCATTCCTGGTCATAAATAAGTCCTATTGTTTGTGTTTGTGTCGTCCATCAGTGACGTCGGAGAACGAGGTGAAACGACAGGTGGTGCGCAGCATCTCCGAGGGCAACCTGCACATGATGGAGGGCGGCAAGTCCAAGTCCAAGCCCAGCCTCAGGAACACACTCTTCCGCCGGGTGACCAAACGCCTCTGAGCCCCTCTGCAGATTCCCTCCCATACACGTTTGTGCCCAGGACACATACACACACACGCATCGTAGTACTGCATCCCATGCTCTGAGCTCCACTGTCCACTCCACCCACCGTCTCTCCATTAACCCCCTGTGCACGCGGAGGAAAGATACGAGAGGCAAATAGTTCCGTTTTGTTTTCTCGCTGAAAACTAGATGTCATTAAGTCATAAAAGGATTTCATGATGAATCAACTGGAATTGATAGGGATATGAGGTATGATTGTTAATATAGATAGGTTGTGGATTCATCTAGTCTTTTAACATTGTTGATTTTAGTGGACTGTATCAATAACCATGTGGAATGTGACCAGATCTCTTACATCTTTTAATAAAATAGTTCCTCTAAATAAATAGTGTCTCTTTCAAAGGGAATATAAAACGAATTGATGAATGTGTTATTCTGTGCGTCTTTGTTGTGGTTGGTATATGTATGTCATGCCTTTTCTGTTCTGTGTTGGATCTTCCTCTAAATGTGAAGGATTAAAATTTGCTTCTGTTTTAAATGCAATTCCCTTTAAATCTCTGCGCTCTTCTTTTTGCCTGTGTTGCGCAATGCAATGTGATTTCGTTCACTGACTCGGTAGAAACAGAAAACTGAAAAGGGGCAATAAAAATGATCTGAAGGGGCTGCATTTGAAGACATCAGGCAGGGACAAGGCTGTAGCTAAACGTCTGCTAATGGCGATTTCTCTGTCCACCGTGTCCTCCGCTGACGCCGGCTGAATATCGCCGACCCGACGCTGACGCCTCATCCTCTGGCAGCAGAAGCGATGAGAAAAGCGTGGGGTATGCTAATGGAGCCGGTCTTCGGGATGGAAGTAGCTGCATTGGAAATGGAAAGCCTCTCTGACCTCGGGCAGTTTTTAGTCACCAGTGGCCCCAGATTTATTCACTTATAAAATTAATGGTTTGATTGCTTCATTCATTTATTTAGTACTGAGAGTGATGAAGTGTGACACATGCTAAAGGAGCAGATCTCAGTGGTAGCATTAGCGGCTGAAGTATTTGTCTGAAGCTTTCATTAACACAGCCAAGGAGCTAGCAGCATGCCAGCTGATTACTGTGTTTCCTCAATGTTCACTGAGGTGTGGAGATGTATTAGCTGTTTCAGTAAAAAAAAATCAACCTTTTGCCAGGATTGAGGACTGGACCTTTAACTATACATATTTACCTCATATGAGTCATGCACGTTATTGGACCTTTTAACTATACATATTTGCCTAATATGAGTCATGCACATTGTTGTTGTAACAGAATTTCGAAACACAACACTTCTTTAGGACATCAGCTTTTGGATTTAAGCCACTCCCCCAGTAGCTGATTGGTGGACCCAGCTCTGCCTTTCTTGTTTCCTGACTGTAAACCAAGAGAAAGCAGCTGAGCTGGGCTAGTGACGTCTCTTCCCTGCCAAACTTTTCTGTGATCTGATGGATAAAGTCCGTCTTGGCACTGCAAGCCTCCTAAATCTAAATCTATCCGTGCTGACAGTAGATTTACTGTCCTACCCCAACACAGTCCCTGTAAGAGGCAGGGTTTCCCATCTCTCAAACTAAAGCCGTCTTATCACTGGTCTTTCCTCAAGCTCATTGCTTGAAATGCCAGTTAGAGAGCTGTGATAGGCCGTTTGTACTGAGTGGTCACAAATTCAATTACTTCTACATTTTGTGTAGAAGCGATACAAAAGATTCCTTTTGGCCTCTTATGAGACCTACAGTGAGTTCCTTTAGCATTGTCTCTTAATGCTCGTAGCCTTTACAGAGCAGGAGCTTGGTGACCATCTGTTCTTTGTTCCTCTGTGTAATGCAGAGGGCCAGGAGAAGCCCCGAGAGCCACAGCCTCCAGTGCTGATCTGGCCCGCGTCTGCTGCTGAGTCGGGCCGGTGTGTGTGTGTGTGTGTGTGTGTGTGTTTGTGTGTGTGAGGGAAGGAGAGAGTCCCTGTCGGATTGACGGGGCCATGTCACATCTCACGCCAACACCCGGCGTTTGAACTCAAATAACGTCGATCGGTGTTATTGAGAATCCATACACTCAGACTAAACAGTAACCCGATCCTCTCCAGCCCATTCCCTCTCTTATCTGCTGTGGCCCCCATCCCCCACCTTCTCTCATCCTCTCCTCGCTGTCTCCACTCACTTTAGCTGCCTTCACAATAGACTGATGTTCAACATGCAACCGGATAGCCCCCCCCCTCCACACACACACAGAGAGAGAGAGAGAGAGAGCCCTGCGCTGTCTGGTCTAGTCCAAGCGAGTCTCCCGGGCCCTCTTTGAGCCGCGGTGCCTGCTCTCTGGCGGCTAACGTCTCCGGCCACTTAGGTTTCAGGCGCGCAACTTCCAGTTTGCACCGCGCTCAATGTCATCTTTTTTTTTTTTAGCCAGCCAGCCAGGGAGTCAGTGCAGAGCTCGGAGCATACATCAACACAACTGTGTAAGCACAGACACCCTCTCTTCATCTCTGTCTTTGTCTATCTATCCCTATCTCTAACGCTCTCTCTCTCTCTCCCCCTCCCCTTTCTCTCACACTCATTGACAATAATCTTCACTTGTTTTTTTCCCCACTTTTTTTCTTTTTTTTCTCAAAAGAGGCAAGTCTTCACTAAAGTTTATTAACTTCCCCTCAGCCAATAAGGCGAGTGCTGCGTTTCAGACACAGGCCAATGAGAGAGGGCGAGAGGTTGAAGGTGGATGTTGCTTAGCAACTGCAGGTAGAATCTGGGATCATGTTGACCTATTGTCTTATCTGTCTTCACCTTGGGAGAGATCACATGCAATGTTTTGCGATATAGAGGGATTTAAAATGGGGGGGGGGGGGGGGGTAAAAGCAACCTTTGTGTAAAATGCGTCAAAGGGGGGCGGGGTGTAAAGTTTTTAAAATGGGGCGTAATGGCGTTTTGCCTCCCTATGCCTGTATCCTCGCTGCTGCCCGAGGCTGCAACATCAACACTTGTAAATTTGTCAATAGCTGAGCCCCTCCCTCCTTCCTTCCCAGCTCAGTGCAGAGGAGCGGAGGCTGCCGTAGGCGGATCGATGAAAAACACCTTTCAGAGTGATTACGATTCCCTGGGCACACACACACACACACCGCCACAGGCCTGTCCGTCTGAAGACTTCCTCCCCCAACCACCGCTGCCTCTCCTGAACCCAACCCTCACTACGCCAGGAGTCTCCTCAGGACCTCTTTTTACACACACACACAAACACGAACACACACACATGCAACAGGAGGTTTCAAAACAAAGCAGAAAACACAGACCTGCCCGAAGAGGACTAGAGGTTTTTTTTTTGCATGTGGCAGTGGCACATGCAAAAAAACCAGACCAGATGTCTGAAATTACACTGTAACTATCGGACCAACAATAATGCAGTTTGTTGTTTAGTTAAATGCTGGTAAAACAGAGCTTGCCATTTTTAACAAGCTACTGATAAAAAAAACACATTTGATTCAATAAAGGCCCACTGTTGAGCACCCCTGGAAGTGGAGGGCAACTGATTAATTAAGAAATATTCTGCAAGAGGCAGTGACATTATGCTGAATAACATGATACTGAAACTACTAAGTATGGAAGATAGCCTGCAACCTTTCAGTATGACGCCACAATTTCACACTGATGTTGATTAATATTGCTTTCATGCAATTATAAACACAGGACCCTTTTTTATGTAAACTGAGACAACAGATATTGATTTTGTGGTTTCTTTGCAACAAAAATAGTTTCATTAGGATTCCAACAAAAGCTTCCCCTGTTGCCAAGCAACACATAAATTGTAAGTTAGCTCTGAAGAAACAGAAGAAGCAGTAAAACCCATGGAATGCCTCTTGACCAGTCAAATTCCTTAACCAGAAGTAGCTTTGTCAAACCTTTTGTATTTCAACACCTGTCCTCTAAAATGTTCTTTAGTCGTGTAGACCACCCTACTAGCTGCAATCTCTTCCAGGTACTCAGTGTACGTATGTATTAAACTTCAGCACAGATGTTCTTGAAGTAGACCTAGCTCAGAAAGAAAATGAAGATACTTTTTGGAACTAGCAACTAGTCATTTGGTAGCCTAATATGTCACTAAATTGTTCAAAACCAGCTGGTTACATTTTCTAATGTCAATACCTGAAATGTTGTTTCAAGGTTAGGAGTCATACATTATTGCATCCTCAGAAACTGCAGTGCAGAGCCTAAAGCCATCATTTATCTTAGGCAAGTTTGTCTTTGGAAGGCATTCATAGATTCCTACACAGTGATGTATACCAGTATACACACACACACCGGTAGCTGCCAACTTTCAAGGTTGACTGGTGAGATTGACAAAGATTTGACCAAAACAGGTGTATTGTTTAGTCTTGCTAGAGTGATACAGCCCATAAAAGTGTGTCTCACACCAAAGCATGAGAGTTGTCAACCCTGACAAACACACAGGCTCGGATTTGTAAGTGTGGTGTGGAACAATTAACGTACAGTTTAACGTAGCCAACCCTTACCCAAACCATTTTGCAATATAATAGGGGGACATGTTTAGGCTGCATAGTGTAGCAGTCTGTGCGTGTGTGTGTGTGTGTGTGTGTGTGTGTGTGTGTGTGTGTGTGTGTGTGTGTGTGTGTGTGTGTGTGTGTGTGTGTGTGTGTGTGTGTGTGTGTGTGTGTGTGTGTGTGTGTGTGTGTGTGTGTGTGTGTGTGTGTGTGTGTGTGTGTGTGTGAGTGTGTGTGCATTTCCCCCATACATTCCCTGCAGCTGTGGTCATGTATAGTACATGAAGCCCTGCAGAAGTCCACAGAGACGGTCCTCCACTGTTTTCTGATGTGAGGATCCATCACATCACATGTGTGTGTGTGTGTGCCTCCGATGAAGAGGCGTAGACATTTGTGGGCATAACCCCAATTACCCTTATTCCTAGAAACCTGGCAGTGTGTGTGTGTGTCTGTCAGTGTGCTTGACAGAAAAAGTCAAGCGTGTGTTTGCATTAAAGTAAACAGCAAATTCCTAGAATTCCGAGAAATCAGTGTGTGTGCTCAGTACTCATTAAGTCAAGAGGTGAGGCAAAGTGCCACGGACACCAATATCATGGGATTGATTTCCAGGAAGTACCTGTTAGGTATAAATTGACACCAGACTAGTGTCTGGAGGGACAGGTGGGGTGGAGGGGAAGGCGAGTGATCCTCGCAAATAAACGTTGGCCACTGATTGGTGGAATATTTAGAAAAATGTATATGTTTTCAGAAAGTGTTCGCATTATTTGTTTTGAATATACGATGCTTGCCGCTAATTCATTCATCTTCATGCTACACTATGCAGCTTAAACATGTCCCCCTATAACAGTATATTTAGGTAAGGGTTGGCTACGTTAAACTGTACGTTAATTATTATTATAATTATTCCATACCCCTTACAAAACCGAGCCGTCACAATGTTAACTCACAAATCTGGCACTCATAAGCAGAAAGAAAATAGGGGAAAAAAGATGACAAGGGAGTGAATAGTCGAGATTCTAAAACAAGACAGACCTGAGGTGTCAAAAGAGCAAGATGGGACATTGTTGTTGCTACCTTTGCCACAACAGTCAACATGTGGTCCTTATCATGTACAGTAGCCTACTGCTATACAGGCTAACACTAGCTAACTGGCTGGTTAGCCACTACGGTAGGATATTTGTAACTAAGTGACTTGACTTTGCTACTGATACGTTTCGGCGGATGCCAACATAAGGGCATAAATCCACAGTGATCTTAGGGGCGGGATATAATGTCCGGCAGACTATACATAATCCTTTACAAGTCTGTATTTTGAACATTGTTGATGAGAGTCAGTTTGACATAACAATAAAGCAATGTATTCAATATTCCAAGCCTGCTGTCAAGTATGGGGGGGGGGGGGTGGGCCTTTGAAATCATTTTGTCCCAGGCCCAAGCATCATGCGCGCCGGCCCTGCATATACAGTTATATGAGTCATCAGGTGTGGAGGACACTTCTAAAGCAGGTCTGTTTTTTAAAAAAGGACTTTATCTACGTCACAAAGCTGCTGACACAGATTGACTTACTGCCTCCGGATACTTAATGCAATATCCCATGTTGTGTCAAGTCATTGTGTCAGATAGCCCTCTGCCTGATGTTCTCTCTCCCTCTCTCTCTCTCTCTCTCTCTCTCTCTCTCTCTCTCTCTCCTTTTTTATCTCTCTGTCACTCCCAGTCTTCTTCTCGCCCCTTCTGCACGTTAGGAGATTGATCTTCACATCGATCCTAGCCCAAGGTTATGGTCTGTACAGTGACAATCAGTCAGTCAGCATAATCAATACACCGATTCGTTATCTATCCCTCCACCCATCCATTTAAGTGTGGGCTAACCAGCAGGGTGTTACACTGACACACACACACACACACACACACACACGCACACACACTAGTTGTGCTGTCACTACTAACATGACAGGGATATATGGTAATGCCACAAGGAAAGAATAGACAGTTATGTAGGAGTTTGAATTATATTAACGATATTTAAACTATATACTGTACATATTTTGATATGTACAGTTTAACCTTGACTAGGCTACGATATGTGCATGAATGCACTGTGGCCAGAACAATAATTAATAATAAAGAGTTCATTTTTTATAAATCGTAATTAATTGGTTATATCTTAATCTTACATTATCGTGCTTGACAACTGTGCTGTGTGCTGGAACACCACAGCAGACAGTATGTAATCAACTGTTTATTGTTTAAGATTATTAGGAAATCAAATGCCTGCCAAAAACATCAGCAAATTAACTGAATCACCTCTTTCCATTAGTGACTTGACAACTCTGACCCCTCCACGTGATCCACGGGTCAGATCTCACAGAGAGGACAGGTAGCCATGGAACACAGAATGTCAGCCCTTGTACTAGATGGTTTAATGGAGTTCTTCAGAAACCATGGTGATTCTTTGTCCGCAGTGGAATGGTGGCAGGTTATTTGGAGGTTGTTCAACACTTCTGTCAGGTGGAATCCCTTTGATTGCTTGTCCCAATTAAAGACCAAGAAGCTGTCTCAGTCAAATGCATTTCCTTCATGCTGCCCTTTATGTTATGTTACCAGACATATACTAAAAGAAAGACTAGAAATAATCATAGCAGTATTTCTAATGCCTTCTCTGTTCCAGTATATTCTCTGGTACACTATAGTGCTGTGGGGGAGTGAGTGTGTGCGTGTGTGTGCGTGAATGTGTGTGTGTGTGTGTGTGTGTGTGTGTGTGTGTGTGTGTGTGTGTGTGTGTGTGTGTGTGTGTGTGTGTGTGTGTGTGTGTGTGTGTGTGTGTGTGTGTGTGTGTGTGTGTGTCTGAACATGAAGTCTGATGCTCTAATATGAAATGATGGCCAGGAAGTCGAGAGGCTGAGGAGTCACCGCCACCAACCCTCCCCCCCTCACTACTCGCGATTCCGAATGGAAAATATTCAAATGGCACATATGGAAATCCCTGGATGAGCTCCGGATTTGAAATGTAAAGCAGGGGGGCCCAGAGAGATCGTCTCTCGCCTAGCGCCCCAACCCTCCCTCCCTCCCGAGCAGCTCCGTCCCTCTGGGCCAGTGCGACCATGCAGGACACACTCTCAGCCCAGCCTCGTCAGACAGAACACACTGGATTCGGGACCGGCTAGCACGCTTATGCCTCCGTGTGTGTGTGTGTATCCTTCCAGACTGATTCAAGCCGAGCAGGGATTGGTGTTGCCCATATGAACATAGTGGAACAAGGTAAGCAGCCTGCAACCCTAACCCACACACTCACACTCATTTGTCTCGGGATGACCAGGCCTGTCCAGGTTTTGATGCTCAGGTAGAGTGAGTGCCCTGACTGACTGACTGACTGAGCCGTCTGAGGCAGCATTGGAATCCGGGCCACATCTGGGCCAGATCAGGGCTGCATCCGGATCCATCTTTAGCTGCTGCACTTGCCTGCTCTAGCACTACAGGTGGAGAACCAACCTGGTGGCCAGGTGGTGGCGCTCTAACAGAAGGAGAGGTCCTCCTGGCTCTGCTGCTGCGTGTCGCCTAGATCTCCTTTGCATGGGTTTGGCCGACGTGTTCCCGTAAAGGGAGCTCTTGGGTTGAGGGTGATTTACACGCGCTGGGGCCACAGAATTGCCAGTCAAATGTATTCAAAGTGGTGAGGCGCTCAACCTGCAATCTTCAACCTGCAATCTTCCAGCCATCAATCTTCCAGCTTCAATCTTCCAGCTTCAATCTTCCAGCCTTCAATCTTCCAGCTTCAATCTTCCAGCCTTCAATCTTCCAGCTTCAAGCTTCCACTCTTCAATCTTCCACCCCTCAATCTTCCAGTCTTCAATCTTCCAGCGGTCAATCTTACAGCCTTCAATCTTACAGCCTTCAATTTTACAGCTCCAATCTTACAGCCATCAATCTTACAGCTTCAATCTCACAGTTTCAATCTTACAGCCTTCAATCTTACAGCCATCAATCTTACAGCTTCAATCTTACAGCCTTCAATCTTACAGCCATCAATCTTACAGCCATCAATCTTACAGCTTCAATCCTCTAGCTTCAATCTTACAGCCTTCAATCTTCCAGCTTCAATCCTCTAGCTTCAATCTTACAGCCTTCAATCTTCCAGCTTCAATACTCTAGCTTCAATCTTCCAGCCTTCAATCTTCCAGCTTCAATCTTCCAGCTTCAATCTTCCAGTCTTCAATCTTCCAGCTTACAGCTTCAGGCTTCGAGCTGCTCCCCTCTGCTGATCTTGTAGTCTCAGGGAGACCCCGTGCTACTCATGAATTAATCAAACACCAGAGATGTACAGCAAAGAAGCCAGCCCACACGGCAGATGTGACAGGAGCCGGATGTGTGCCAGAACTGGGCCAGGTCTCGGAGTCGTCAGCTGCACTCTGTGCTGCCTGATGCAAATGATGGCTCTTCACGCTAGTGTTTGTGTGTGTGTGTGTGTGTGTGTGTGTGTGTGTGTGTGTGTGTGTGTGTGTGTGTGTGTGTGTGTGTGTGTGTGTGTGTGTGTGTGTGGAGAGAAAGGGGCTAGATCGATAGTGGAAATGAGCCTGTGTCGTGGGAAGTGTGTGATTTTGACGCAGGCATTGCCAAGGCTAGCCTCTTCACTTGAGGACCAGCAGGGGGGAGAAACTCCTTATCTTCAACCTGACACCTTTTTCTTTTCCTCCACCTTCTCCCTCTGTATCATTCTCACCCCTCTGTTCCTCTCTCTCCCTCCCTCTCTATATATATCTCACTCTCTCAATCTCAGACCTTAGTCTGTATCTTCACTCTTTCATCATTTGCTCTTTTGCCCTTTCCTGTCTCTTTTCTCTTTTCTTGGTCTTACCATCTCCACCTCTCGCCCTCTTGCCCTCTCGCCCTCTCTCTCCCTTTCTCTCTCTCTTTGTTGCATTCCCCTATCTCTCTCCACCCTCCTTCTCTCTCTCTCTCGTTCTCCTCTCTCTCCCTACCTCTCTCTCTGTGTTTCTCTTTATCCTGCAGTACTAGAGCCTGAGCACAGATGTAAAGTGAGTGTTGATGAGTCAGTCTGCTTTGACTGAGATCGCCGTGTGTGTATGGTGAAGCCTACTTATTGTGTTGCCATGGAGTCTGAGCCACACCATGGCAGCCATCTTACACTGGTCGCTGACGCTCGCTGATGTCCCCAACTTTAACCGTGGAAAATACACTAAGAGATAGAAAATAAATGTCATAGTCTGTCCATAGCTACAGCTATAACTTATTTATTCTGTCCAAGGCGACAACTATATTTTATTTATTTATTCAGTGAGACTGAAGTCAGTTGGTGTAAGGGGGGGAGGCTGGTTGGATGTGGATGACTCGGCAAAAGCTCCCCACAGGTTATGCTGATGTGTGTCTCACTGAACGAATGCTCCTGTTCCCAACAGACATCAGGTAGAGAGTGTGTGTGGAGCTGTCTAATGGACATAGAAGTGTGTGTGGAGCTATCGTGTGGTTTAGTGGACATAGGAGTGTGTGTGGAGCTGTCTAGTGGACAAAGGAGTGTGTGTGGAGCTGTCGTGTGGTCTAGTGGACACAGGAGTGTGTGTGGAGCTGTCGTGTGGTCTAGTGGACACAGGAGTGTGTGTGGAGCTGTCGTGTGGACATAGGAGTGTGTGTGGAGCTGTCGTGTGGTCATGTGGAGTGTGTGTGGAGCTGTCATGTGGATATATGTGTGTGTGTGCCCACAATATGCAAGGGTCACCATTAACCCTTAGGAGATTGTTGCGCACTGTTTTGTCTCAGCATATTTCCTTCATTCTTGATCTGTGTCTATCATTTCTCTCTCTCTCTCTCTCTCTCTCTCTCTCTTTCACTTTGTCTTTCTGTGTGTGTCTCTTAGTTTCTTGTTTCTCTCATTTGACCAAATATAGCTTTGGAATAATGAAAACAATTTCCAGCCTATATCTGCCGGTTAGTGAGACACCCACACTCATTTGCAGCACAAGGCAAATCGTCCAGCTGGTGAGTCATAGTATCTCTTTAAGGTGCAGCTTTTTTTCTATACACACCTATACACACATTCACATACACACACACACACATTCACACACACACACACACACACACAAACTCACGTACACACACACACATATTTGAACAAATGCATGCACACACACACACACACACACACAAACCCACTCGCACACATGTACGCTTGCACACACACAAACTCACACACACGCACACACACACACACACACACACACACAAACTCACGTACACTTGCACACACACACACACACACACACACACACAGACACACACAGACACACACAAACACACGTAAACGCATGTATGCTCGCACACACCCTTATACACACCCATTAACACACACACACAAATATACTGCAGTGTTCTGCAGTATCATTGCTCAGGTGCTCATGGACATTCAGACATTAGTAAAAGCAGTGGGAACCCCCACCCTGTGGACTCCTTTTGAAAGTGTGCTGTTGAAAGCCCACCGGTCAGGCTGTAGATGCATTTACATTTTACATTTACATTTAGTCATTTAGCAGACGCTTTTGTCCAAAGCGTCGTACAAGGGAGAGAACAGTCAAGCTAAGAGCAATAAAAAGCATGGTGTAACAATACATACTACTTTACATGAGAATTAGAAAACAACGACCTAGAAAAAAGGAAAAAGAAGTGCAGGAATGTAACTGCTGACGTGCAAGTTAAGCGCTATGCGAACCCCCGGACTGCTCTTTAAAATTGGAATCCTATGCCGCACTTCCAGACAGTTCTCTCGGGAAAGCTGAATCGCGCCTGG
This sequence comes from Clupea harengus, assembly GCF_900700415.2. Lineage (NCBI taxonomy): Eukaryota > Metazoa > Chordata > Actinopteri > Clupeiformes > Clupeidae > Clupea > Clupea harengus. The sequence continues at coordinate 14,652,949 of NC_045171.1, forward strand.
TCGTTCCCTGGCGGTTCCTTGGCAGTTCTGATGTTCTGTGTACCCTGGCAGCCCATCAGGGTGGTGTGTTTACAGGTTATTCAGCCTTAGCGGGCCCTGGGGCTCATGTGTAAATGTGGGCGTTTCCCCCTCTCTTTGATAGGGTATGTGATAGCTGGACAGGAGAATTCTATTATATATCCTCACTACTCACTGCATTAAGACTCAGCCATGGCAACAGGTTTTTATGTGTGTGTGTGTGTGTGTGTGTGTGTGTGTGTGTGTGTGTGTGTGTGTGTGTGTGTGTGTGTGTGTGTGTGTGTGTGCGTGCGTGTGTGTGTGCGTGCCTGCGTGTGTGCGTGCGTGCGTGCGTGCGTAGATGTGTGCGTGCGTGTGTGTATGTCTGCATATGTGTGTGTGAGTGTGTATATGTGTGTGAGTGTGTATATGTGAGTGAGTGTACGTGTGTGTGTGTGTGTGTGTGTGTGTGTGTGTGTGTGTGTGTGTGTGTGTGTGTGTGTGTGTGTGTGTGTGTGTGTGTGAGTGTGTGTGTGTGTGTGTGTGTGTGTGTATGTGATATAGCTGATATGTAGTATCACATCAAATTCATCAAATCTAGATTAGAGACTGGCAGTGTTGCACCTCTGTGCATACTCAGACAGCTCACCATTTCACTCACCAGTCAGCTTTGTATTGCCAGATTTTATCTTTAGCTTCTGCCCATTGCCCATTGCCCATTGCCCATTGCCCATTGTTTTCTGCACATTTGACTTTAAACTGAGGCTATTTTTCTTCTTCAATTGTATGTGCAAGAAATCAACCTTGATGACTTTCCCTATTCTGTCTTGTGATGGTTTTGTCAATCCAGTGGAGAAAAACAAACCCTGCCCCCCCCCCCCCCCCCCCTGCCCCCCTCCCTCTCTTCATCTCCCTCTTCCTCTGCCTCTCCCCTGGCCTCGAGGTACGAGGAGTCCCCAGCGCTCGTCTTGTCTGCCACATCGACTCCGCTTTGTTCCCGACAGAGAAAGAGACGATCTTGCAGGGTGGAGGACACCAGGCCACAGGGAGGTCAGGGGTTTGTGATTGTGCATGCGTGTAGAGCAGTGTGTGTGTGTGTGTGTGTGTGTGTGTGGATGGGGTTTTTGATTGTGCGTGCGTGTAGAGCAGTATGTGTGTGTGTCTGTGTGTGAGTGTACGGCGGGGGGGGTGGGACGGTTAGAGGGAGTAGGGTCTGGTTGTGCAGGTTGGTAATGGGACTCCATAGAGAAGAGTCTGAGTTGGTGAAAAGGATTTGGATGCAGTAATTTTATATGTGCGTCTCTGCCGGGGGCCCAGACAAAGGCTAGTGCCGGAGCACCGCGGCGGACCGCGCCATCTGAACGCACAGGGTGGGGTGAGGCCGCCGGGGGGTGGGGATCTGTGGCAGTGTATTACATCGCAGGGCTTTGTGCGCGCTGCATTTTGGCCGGGCCCGGGCACAATGGAGGCAGTTTGTTCGTTCCTGACAAGCGTGCTTTTATTTGTGCCGGCGCTTTGATGTATAGAGAGGGAGAAGCGAATCACCTGGGATGGCCCGCGCTGACCAACTAAGGGAGGGTTTGGCGTGGGGGGTGCGGTACAGTGTGTATTGTGTAGTGTGTGTGTGTGTGTGTGTGTGTGTGTGTGTGTGTGTGTAGGGAGTTGCTATGGAGGGCTCCCTGTCCTTTTGACAATTCTTAACAATTCCCCACTGATGACTTTCAGCAGCAGGGCTTTTATGCATTTTTAAGACCCCAAACCTCATACCAGCAACCAACATCTGCCCATGAGATGAAAACATGCTCGGAATCACCTGTATTTGACAGTTGCTTTTGTCCAAGTGACTTATAAAACTTGAATATATGTTTGTTTGTTTTTTAAAAATAGAGGAATACCTACATAATGCAACAAATTGAAAAAAAAACAATAACAATAATAGTAATAATAATAGTAAAAATACTACTAATATTATTAACTATACCAAATACCACAGACTATGATTATATAAAAACAAATACACCTGCAGGACAAATGCTGTTTTAAAAGGTGAGTTTTTAAATGCTTTTTGAATGTACCAAGGCTTTGAATGGCATTGCGTGGATTTTTGCGAAAAGTCAAGTCCTGTCTAACAAAGTGTGTATGTGTGTGTGTTTGTGTGTGTGTGTGTGCGTGCGTGTGTGTGTGTGTGTGTGCGTGTGTGCGCGTGTGTGTGTGTGTGTGTGTGTGGGAGGGGGGTGGTAACATGCTATTAGAACACCTACTCAGCGGCACTCATCTTCGCACCTGTTCGACTGGAGAGTTGAATGAAGCTCTAATGCTCTAATAGCTCTTGATGATCCACGCAAATTACTAAGGCTGACACAGACAGATAAAGCATGTTGTCAGACCAGTTTGTGTTGTGAAACTTTGTAGAAACAGCTGGTTTGAAGTGATGTCTCTTCTGCGTGTCATTCCGTGGCTATGGAAGCATATGTAGCATGGGACGTCTATGGCTCAGATGTATTTGTTATTTATCAAATGAGTTTATTTTGTAGTATTATAGCATTTCTAGTTTATTTTTATTATTTCTATTTATTCTATTCTATTCTATTCTATTCTAACACCTCTTACCCAGTAGGGAGAAGCTCAGTATTAATGAGGGTGTAAAACCTGAATAATTGCAGCATTACCTTCAAATATTGTGAGTTGGATTTTAAAATATAGAAATAATTATTATAGAGATTAAATAGAAAACGGTATATATATATATATATATATATACACACATTCCAGAAACATTGTTAACATGTTAAAAATCACCATGGCAATCTCATCAACTACTTCTTCCTCCAAATGGCTGGATGAAGCCACTTACATGTCAAATAATGTTACTCTGTTGTGGGTTTCCATTCCTTTGGTTGCAGCTTTAATCTTGTTAGAGTCTCGGATTAAGAAATGACAAAAAAAGCCCATAACATAAGAGGATCACAATGGGGGAGAAAACAATGGAAATTTGACAGCACTTTACTTGAGGGCCCTTTGACATGTGAACCATACTGAATGCATTCATACCGGAATCATAGTGAGTCATGGTGCGTGATATACAGTGATGACTCAACCTTTTGTGATAAAAAAACATTGTTTTTCAAATAAATTGTTTGCTTTAAGAGGCAGTAAGCACCTCATCTCCTTATATCTATAGTAGTTATTACAGTTTTTGGTCACGAATCCGTAAAAGTTTTTGACACTAATTTATTATCTTTATTATTTTCATTTGTCGGAAATATTGCCATGTATATTAACGACTTTCAAACGGCAGTAATTGTGCATCTTCTCCCAATTTTAACATAAAAACAAGAGTTAAAAAATGGGGTTGATGTGTAAACTGGTCTCAAGGAAACTGTCTGTATATCTGTGCTTCCCCTCGTATACGTCCGAACCCCCCCCACCCCCCCATCCCAGTCAAGGGCACATGTCAGTGTAACCTGAGTCTGTGGAGAATTTGCATGAAAACTCGACTGCCATGTACTTATCTGTGTCCGGACCATGCTGGCCGGCCCTCCGCTGCCAATCTCCTGTCCGGTCGCCCACAAAGGGAAGCCACACATGATATCGGCCCTCCTGTCCATCCCCAGACAACTTCCCAGGGGCTGAGCACAATTACCTGACAATCACCCGTGTCTGTGCACCTGCGTGGTGGTCAGAAACACTTCCTGGAAGAAAGGGGGGCTGTGATGCCGGATTGAGGAGCTCTTTCATACCAAAGTGGCTCCCTCTCTCACTCCAGAGACTCCTTGTTTTTCTTTTTTTTCCTTTTTTTTGGTCGCAAGTCCTGTCTTGGCCATGCTTCTCATCCTACACACGCACACACACACCCACACACCCACACACACATATGAACACGCACACACACACACACACACACAGACACCCCCCCCCCACACACACACACACAAACACACACACACACACACACACACACACACAGACACCCCCCCCACACACACACACAAACACACACACACATGCACACACACACACACACACATTTCTGGAATAGCAAATGTTCTATAGAAACACGCACGGCATGACATGTCAATAAAAGGACAAAAACTGCTCTGAGAAGAAAATCAGAAAGAGAAAGAAAGTTAGAGGAAGAGAGAGAGAGAGAGAGAGAGAGAGAGAGAGAGCGAGAGAGAGCACTCATAAATGAGAAATTCATCTAATCGGAATGACTGTGAGTCCTGCAGGAGGACTTCGTTAGTTTCTGTCTATGAGGGGAGAGGACTGTAAGCTTTAATGGAGACCCATAGGAGAAGTCCATAGCCTTGACCCCACACAGACACACGCTGCTCCCCTGGGCAGCTGGTTTTTGGGGCCCAGGTTAAGATAGCACCTCAGTAAACTCACAGCGTGGCGGCTCGGCTCGCCTCGGCTCGATGCAGCTCAGCCCAACGCTCCAGCTGGGCGCTGGGAGACGTGATCTCCTCCTCCTCCTCCACCACCTTCATCTCCTTCTCTCTATCAAAACTGTTACATGAAGCCCTAAGCAGTGGGGGAGGGAAGGAGCGAGCCGCATCACTTCCTTGGCAACGCCTCCCACAGAAGTCCCTGCAGTTTCAGCAGTGTGTCGGTCAGGCAGCATCCACATGCAAATCACCTCGGCAACTCAAGTGCGTCTCTAAAGCAAGGCCACAGGTTCGCCTCGCCACGTAGCCTAGGCTCCACATGCAAATACACACTAATCAAATAACACACACTCAACACACAAAATGCCTGCAGAACACGCACACTCATACTCACACACACACACACACACACACACACACACACACACACATGCTCTTCAGGAAAACACACAAAAGCATAACAAATTTGCACAAACACACATACTCATATGAACAAAAACAAAATGCTAAAATGCATGTAAAAAAAAACATGCACATACACACACACACACACACACACACACTCATAAACACACTGTTTGGTGCTAAATATGCATATGTCAATCACTGTGACAATTTGAGATGAATCATGGGGTCAGGGAAAGAGAAGTCTCACAGAAGAGACATAATATCATATTATCTGACTTTAGTGCATCGGTCTGAATGATGTTCAGTGCAATCTGGGTTCACTGAAAGCACAGGGGTTGGGAAAGCACACATTCAAATTCCATGGCACTAGAACCACAGGCCTTTGGGGTGTGTGTTATGTAATGTGTTCTATTCGAAACATGGGCGTTTGGGTGCTCAACTGCGTCATAGAAAACCTAAAGCTTCTGAAGTACTGGACATATGCCCTGACTCGAAACACAACATCAGTGTGAGGAGATGAAGCTGCTGAAGCCTGGCCTGGTGTTGATCCTCCAGGTCTATTGTCTAGCCCTGTGACTCATCAGAAAATCTGTAATCAGCAGCCCCACTGCTACCCCATTGAAACTACTGTCATTTTTTTAACTTCATATCCGTCTCTTCCTATTTTTTGTATGTCTGGCTGGTGAAATGTACACACTGCCATTTGTCCAACGTGTGGTTGTATGGAGATGTGTGGCTCAACAGTCGCTCTGATGTAAACATGAGTGAGTGCAACAGGGAGTAGCTTAGGCTTCAGGCGTGGGGGAGCTGTGGCAGTTCTGCAGTGACAGCGTCCCACGCAATATTCACTAGCGTTCAAAAGTTTGGGGTCGCTTAGAAATGTCCTTGTTAGTTTGAATAGGGAATATAACAAAAATGAATAGGAAATACAGCCTTTGACAAATATACAAATCCTTATTTGTAATTGAAATAATAACTGTGTCCTTCAAACATTGCTTTTGTCAAAAAAAAATCCTGTTTTTTATGTTTGGAATGGTAGTGTACATGTCCAGATCCATGCAAGGACCTGGATTTGAGTTTGTGGTTGGCCCAAGTTGCCCCAGGTGTCCAGAGTTTGCCCCAGGTGTCCAGAGGTTGGCCCAGGTGTCCAGAGGTTGGCCCAGGTGAATACTTGGTTCATATGTCCATCTCTCTGGCATTGTCGAGTGTCGCATCCCATACCCAGTGCCAGGTGTAGATGTGTGGTGTTTTACATGTTGTGTATATAGTTCGTTTCCAGACTACCTATTGCTCTTACTTTAAGACTTCCTATGGGTTTAAAGCGTTGAAAACATGAATTACTTTGGGACATGCAACTACGTACCTCCCCTTACCTTGTACTCTTGTTCACCACTTTGAGCGTACACTTATTCAAAGTTTTTTTGGACGTGCGTGAACAAACCAACATTTGACCAAATCTCCATCTCTCCCGCTCGTCTTCGTTTCTGGTCTCTACTATCCCGTCTGAAAGCCCAGACAAGCAAATGTTAGGAACCCCAGCTGTTCGAGAGGAGCTCTGTCATATTTGACTCGATCAAAAGCCAGCAAGGGTGTCTGAGAGGCACACTGCCTAATTCGATTCTAACAGAAAACACAAACGTTTGAGTGGAATGATGATGGGAAATGAAATGAAGAGCTTGGTGAACATTTTACATTTTTTGCCACTTATCCGAAGCCACTTACAGTACAATGCAGATCTACACTTCCATTGATCTGTGTGCTCCCACGGCTTTGATGCTGTTAGCACCTACCTCTACACATTTGGCTGTCAGGCTGAAATCACGTCTGACCCTGGAACTTTAATCTAAAACAGCCTTGACACTGGCGGAGAGAAATCCTGTTCCTCTCTGTTCTTTTTTTTTTTTATGTGGTTATTCCGAAGGGTGTGCCGTCTGTCTTGCCTTGAACATTGTCTGGCAAACAGCTGGACAGTAACATCACAAACACATTACGTTTAAAAAAATTAAAGATAAAAGAGTCTTCAAGACAATCAAACAACACACAAGAAGACATATAGACTTGATTTTATTAACAGTATTTTTGCCAATGATTTATTGTATTCATCAATAATTATAGATTATAGTTTATTAATAATGTATTCGCCAAACAATCAACTCATTAATTATGATTTTCTCAGTCATTCTTCAGTTACAGTTCTGTAAATAGTTGTACTGCCTTTTTAAAAGACACGAGTAGGAAGAAGACAAGATAAGCAACTTGTTAACCTTTCCGACCTAAATCAAATAAATATGTATTTATAGCAGGAGGAGGCTGCAGCAGGTCATGTTGCATGCAAGTCCCAAGTGTGAAATGCTCTCTACTCTTCTCTCTCTCTCTCCACTTCTCTTCTCTTCTCTTCTCTTCTTCTCTCTCTGTCTCTCTCCCTCTCTCTCTCTCTCTCTCGCTCACTCTCATCCTACGCGTGGTGCTGGCATTGAAGCCTCAGTCACGACTGCGTCGGCCCTTTTCCCCTCACCCTGCTTCTGTTATGTATGGCTTTGTTTGGTGTGTGTGTGTGTGTGTCTGTGTGTGTGTGTGTGTGTGTGTGTGTGTGTGTGTGTGTGTGTGTGTGTGCGTGCGTGTGTTTGTCTATCTGGCCTCTCAGCTCTGTGGCTGGGCATGTCCCGTAGGACAATACACAGCATGGCAGTGTGTGTGTGTGTGTGTGTGTGTGTGTGTGTGTGTGTGTTGGACGAGGTAAATGCAGCTGGGGAACACTGTCATGGCAAACACATGTAAATGTGGGCCCAGGCTTTACTTAGAGAAAATGTGTTTCTCTAGTTCTCTTTCTCTCTCTCTCTCTCTCTCTGTGTGTGTGTATGTGCAAGAGACAGACAGAGAGAGAGAGAGAGAGAGAGAGAGAGAAAGAGAGAAAAAAATTGTGTGTGTGTGTGTGTGTGTGTGTGTGTGTGTGTGCGCATGCGCATGCATGCATGAAAGAGAGAGCATGTGTGTGTGTGTTCGTGTGTGTGTGCGCGAGCGCAAGCGCATGCCTGCATGAAAGAGAGCGTGTGTGTGTGTGTGTGTGTGTGTGTGTGTGTGTGTGTGTGTGTGTGTGTGTGTGTGTGTGTGTGTGTGTGCAAGAATGTGCATGTGCGACCGCAGCAGTAAATGAATACCAAAGGCAAATGTGGTCACTTTACTACAACATGCTGAGAGATAAACCAGAGGCAGGAGACTTGGCTTTAGAGCTAAACACCAGACACTCACAC